>NW_028188438.1:0-61000 GCF_964204655.1 Triturus cristatus
GGTGTTCGGGCATTGTAGAGGGTCGTGATGGGGGTGGTGTTTCAAGGTTTAGGGCAGTGCAGTGGTGTTCGGGCAGTGTAGGGGGTCTTGCTGGGGTTGGTGTTTCAGGGTTTAGGGTAGGGCAGTTGTGTTCGGGCAGTGTAGGAAGTCGTGGTGAGGGTGGTATTTCATAGTTTAGGGCAGGGCAGTGGTGTTTGGGCAGTGTAGGGGGTCGTACTGGGTGTGGTTTTTCAGGGTTTAGGGCAATGGTGTTTGGGTAGTGTAGGGGGTCTTGCTGGGGGTGGTGTTTCAGGGATTAGGGCAGTGCATGATGTTCCGGTAGTGTAGGGGTCATGCTGGGGTGGTGTTTCAGGGTTTAGGGCAGTGCAGTGGTGTTCGGGCAGTGTAGGGGGTCTTGCTGGGGGTGGTGTTTCAGGGTTTACGGCAGTGGTGTTCAGGCAGTGTAGGGGGATGTGCTGGGGGTGGTGTTTAAGGGTTTAGGGCAGTGCAGTGGTGTTCGGGCAGTGTAGGGGGTCTTGCTGGGGGTGGTGTTTCAGGGTTTAGTCTAGTGGTGTACGGGCAGTGTAGGGGGTCTTGCTGGGGCTGGTGTTTCAGGGTTTAGGTCTGTGCAGTGGTGTTCGGGCAGTGTAGGGGGTCTTGCTGGGGCTGGTGGTTCAGGGTTTAGGGCAGTGCAGTGGTGTTCGGGCAGTGTAGGCAGTTGTGCTGGGGCTGGTGTTTTAGGGTTTAGGGCAGTACAGTGGTGTTCGCGCAGTGTAGGGGGTCATACAGGGGCTTGTGTTTCAGGGTTTAGGGCAGTGCAGTGGTGTTCGGGCAGTGTAGGGGGATGTGCTGGGGCTGGTGTTTCAGGGTTTAGGGCAGTGCAGTGGTGTTCGGGCAGTGTAGGGGGTCATGCTGGGTTTGGTGTTTCAGGGTTTAGGGCAGTGCAGTGGTGTTCGGGCAGTGTAGGGGTCGTGCTGGGGCTGGTGTTTCAGTGTTTAGGGCAGTGCAGTGGTGTTCGGGAAGTATAGGGGGTCATGCTGGGGGTGGTGTTTCAGGGTTTAGTGCAGTGGTTTTCGGGCAGTGTAGGGGGTCTTGCTGGTGGTGGTCTTTCAGGGTTTAGGGCAGTTCAGTGGTGTTCGGGCAGTGTAGGGGGTCTTGCTGGGGCTGGTCTTTCAGTGTTTAGGGCAGTGCAGTGGTTTTGGGGCAGTGTAGGGGTTCTTGCTGGGGCTGGTGTTTCAGGGTTTAGGGCAGTGCAGTGGTGTCCGGGCAGTGTAGAGGGTCATGCTGGGGCTGGTGTTTCAGGGTATAGGGCAGTGCAGTGGTGTTTGGGCGGTGTAGGGGGTCGTGCAGGGGGTGGTGTTTCAGGGTTTAGGGCAGTACAGTGGTGTTCAGGCAGAGTAGGGGGTCGTGCTGGGGGTGGTGTTTAGGGTTTATGGCAGTGCAGAGTTGTTCGGGCTGTGGAGGGAGTCGTCCTGGGGCTGATGTTTCAGGGTTTAGGGTAGTGTAGTGCTGTTAAGGCACTGTAGGGGGTCGTGCTGGGGCAGGTGTTTCACGGTTTAGGGCAGTGGAGTGGTGTTCGGGCAATGTAGGGGGTCGTGCACGGGCTGGTGTTTCAGAGTTTAGGGCAGTGCAGTGGTGTTCAGGCAGTGTAGGGCGTTGTCCTGGGGCTAGTGTTTTAGGGTTTGGGGCAGTGCAGTGGTGTTCGGGCAGTGTAGGGGGTCATGCTGGGGCTGATGTTTCAGGGTTTAGGGCAGTGCAGTGTTGTTCGGGCACTGTAGGGGGTCGTGCTGGGGCTGCTGTTTCACGGTTTAGGGCAGTGCAGTGGTGTTCAGGCAGTATAGGGGGTCGTGCTGGGGGTAGTGTTTCAGGGTTTAGGGCAGAGCAGTGGTGTTCGGGCAGAGTACGGGGTCATGCTGGGGGTGGTGTGTAGAGTTTAGGGCAGTGCAGTGGTGTTCGGGCAGTGTAGGGGGTCGTGCTGGGTGTGGTGTTTAGGGTTTAGGGCAGTGCAGTGGTGTTCGGGCATTGTAGAGGGTCGTGATGGGGGTGGTGTTTCAAGGTTTAGGGCAGTGCAGTGGTGTTCGGGCAGTGTAGGGGGTCTTGCTGGGGTTGGTGTTTCAGGGTTTAGGGTAGGGCAGTTGTGTTCGGGCAGTGTAGGAAGTCGTGGTGAGGGTGGTATTTCATAGTTTAGGGCAGGGCAGTGGTGTTTGGGCAGTGTAGGGGGTCGTACTGGGTGTGGTTTTTCAGGGTTTAGGGCAATGGTGTTTGGGTAGTGTAGGGGGTCTTGCTGGGGGTGGTGTTTCAGGGATTAGGGCAGTGCATGATGTTCCGGTAGTGTAGGGGGTCGTGCTGGAGGTAGTGTTTCAGGGTTTGGGGCAGTGCAGTGGTGTTCGGGCAGTGTAGGGGTCATGGTGGGGTGGTGTTTCAGGGTTTAGGGCAGTGCAGTGGTGTTTGGGCAGTGTAGGGGGTCTTGCTGGGGGTGGTGTTTCAGGGTTTACGGCAGTGGTGTTCAGGCAGTGTAGGGGGACGTGCTGGGGGTGGTGTTTCAGGGTTTAGGGCAGTGCAGTGGTGTTCGGGCAGTGTAGGGGGTCTTGCTGGGGGTGGTATTTCAGGGTTTAGTGTAGTGGTGTACGGGCAGTGTAGGGGGTCTTGCTGGGGCTGGTGTTTCAGGGTTTAGGTCTGTGCAGTGGTGTTCGGGCAGGGTAGGGGGTCTTGCTGGGGCTGGTGGTTCAGGGTTTAGGGCAGTGCAGTGGTGTTCGGGCAGTGTAGGCAGTTGTGCTGGGGCTGGTGTTTTAGGGTTTAGGGCAGTACAGTGGTGTTCGCGCAGTGTAGGGGGTCATTCAGGGGCTTGTGTTTCAGGGTTTAGGGCAGTGCAGTGGTGTTCGGGCAGTGTAGGGGGATGTGCTGGGGCTGGTTTTTCAGGGTTTAGGGCAGTGCAGTGGTGTTCGGGCAGTGTAGGGGGTCATGCTGGGTTTGGTGTTTCAGGGTTTAGGGCAGTGCAGTGGTGTTCGGGCAGTGTAGGGGTCGTGCTGGGGCTGGTGTTTCAGTGTTTAGGGCAGTGCAGTGGTGTTTGGGCAGTGTAGGGGGTCGTGCAGGGGCTGGTGTTTCAGGGTTTAAGGCAGTGCAGTGGTGTTTGGGCAGTGTAGGGGGTCGTGCAGGGGCTGGTGTTTCAGGGTTTAGGGCAGTGCAGTGGTGTTCGGGCAGTGTAGGGGGTCATGCTGGGGGTAGTGTTTCAGGGTTTAGGGCAGAGCAGTGGTGTTCGGGCAGAGTACGGGGTCATGCTGGGGGTGGTGTGTAGGGTTTAGGGCAGTGCAGTGGTGTTCGGGCAGTGTAGGGGGTCGTGCTGGGTGTGGTGTTTAGGGTTTAGGGCAGTGCAGTGGTGTTCGGGCATTGTAGAGGGTCGTGATGGGGGTGGTGTTTCAAGGTTTAGAGCAGTGCAGTGGTGTTCAGGCAGTGTAGGTGGTCTTGCTGGGGGTGGTGTTTCAGGGTTTAGGGCAGAGCAGTGGTGTTCGGGCAGTGTAAGGGGTCTTGCTGGGGTTGGTGTTTCAGGGTTTAGGGTAGGGCAGTGGTGTTCAGGCAGTGTAGGGGGTCGTGGTGGGGGTGGTATTTCATAGTTTAGGGCAGGGCAGTGGTGTTCGGGCTGTGTAGGGGGTCGTGCTGGGGGTGGTTTTTCAGGGTTTAGGGCAATGGTGTTTGGGTAGTGTAGGGGGTCTTGCTGGGGATGATGTTTCATTGTTTAGGGCAGGGCAGTGGTGTTCGGGCAGTGTAGGGGGTCGTGCTGGGGTTGTGTTTCAGGGATTAGGGCAGTGCATGGTGTTCCGGTAGTATAGGGGGTCATGCTGGGGGTAGTGTTTCAGGGGTTGGGGCAGTGCAGTGGTGTTCGGGCAGTGTAGGGGTCATGCTGGGGTGGTGTTTCAGGGTTTAGGGCAGTGCAGTGCTGTTTGGGCAGTGTAGGGGGTCGTGCAGGGGCTGGTGTTTCAGGGTTTAAGGCAGTGCAGTGGTGTTTGGGCAGTGTAGGGGGTCGTGCAGGGGCTGGTGTTTCAGGGTTTAAGGCAGTGCAGTGGTGTTCGGGCAGTGTAGGGGGTCGTGCTGGGGGTAGAGTTTCAGGGTTTAGGGCAGAGCCGTGGTGTTCGGGCAGAGTACGGGGTCATGCTGGGGGTGGTGTGTAGGGTTTAGGGCAGTGCAGTGGTGTTCGGGCAGTGTAGGGGGTCGTGCTGGGTGTGGTGTCTAGGGTTTAGGGCAGTGCAGTGGTGTTCGGGCATTGTAGAGGGTCGTGATGGGGGTGGTGTTTCAAGGTTTAGAGCAGTGCAGTGGTGTTCAGGCAGTGTAGGTGGTCTTGCTGGGGGTGGTGTTTCAGGGTTTAGGGCAGAGCAGTGGTGTTCGGGCAGTGTAGGGGGTCTTGCTGGGGTTGGTGTTTCAGGGTTTAGGGTAGGGCAGTGGTGTTCGGGCAGTGTAGGGGGTCGTGGTGGGGGTGGTATTTCATAGTTTAGGGCAGGGCAGTGGTGTTCGGGCTGTGTAGGGGGTCGTGCTGGGGGTGGTTTTTCAGGGTTTAGGGCAATGGTGTTTGGGTAGTGTAGGGGGTCTTGCTGGGGATGATGTTTCATTGTTTAGGGCAGGGCAGTGGTGTTCGGGCAGTGTAGGGGGTCGTGCTGGGGGTGGTGTTTCAGGGATTAGGGCAGTGCATGGTGTTCCGGTAGTATAGGGGGTCGTGCTGGGGGTAGTGTTTCAGGGTTTGGGGCAGTGCAGTGGTGTTCGGGCAGTGTAGGGGTCATGCTGGGGTGGTGTTTCAGGGTTTAGGGCAGTGCAGTGGTGTTCGGGCAGTGTAGGGGGTCTTGCTGGGGGTGGTGTTTCAGGGTTTACGGCAGTGGTGTTCAGGCAGTGTAGGGGGACGTGCTGGGGTTGGTGTTTCAGGGTTTAGGGCAGTGCACTGGTGTTCGGGCAGTGTAGGGGGTCTTGCTGGGGGTGATGTTTCAGGGTTTAGGGCAGTGCAGTGGTGATCCGGCAGTGTAGGGGGTCGTGCTGGGGGTGGTGTCCAGGGTTTAGGGCAGTGTCGGGGGTCGTGCTTGGGCTGGTGTTTCAGGGTTTAGGGCAGTGCAGTGGTGGTCGGGCAGTGTAGGGGGACTTGCAGGGGCTGGTGTTTCAGGGTTTTGGGCAGTGCAGTGGTGTTCGGGCAGGGTAGGGGGTCGTGCTGGGGCTGGTGTTTCAGGGTTTAGGGCAGTGAAGTGGTGTTTGGGCAGTGTAGGAGGTCGTGCTGGGGCTGGTGTTTCAGGGTTTAGGGCAGGGCAGGTGTGTTCGGGCAGTGTAGGGAGCTGTGCTGGGGGTGGTGTTTCAGGGTTTAGGGCAGTGGTGTTCGGGCAGTGTAGGGGGTCATGCAGGGGGTGGTGTTTCAGGGTTTAGGGCAGTGCAGTGGTGTTCGGGAAGTATAGGGGGTCATGCTGGGGGTGGTGTTTCAGGGTTTAGTGCAGTGGTGTTCGGGCAGTGTAGGGGGTCTTGCTGGTGGTGGTCTTTCAGGGTTTAGGGCAGTTCAGTGGTGTTCGGGCAGTGTAGGGGCTCTTGCTGGGGCTGGTGTTTCAGTGTTTAGGGCAGTGCAGTGGTTTTAGGGCAGTGTAGGGGTTCTTGCTGGGGTTGGTGTTTCAGGGTTTAGGGCAGTGCAGTGGTGTCCGGGCAGTGTAGGGGGTTGTGCTGGGGCTGGTGTTTCAGGGTATAGGGCAGTGCAGTGGTGTTCGGGCGGTGTAGGGGGTCGTGCATGGGGGGTGTTTCAGGGTTTAGGGCAGTACAGTGGTGTTCAGGCAGAGTAGGGGGTCGTGCTGGGGGTGGTGTTTAGGGTTTATGGCAGTGCAGAGTTGTTCGGGCTGTGGAGGGAGTCATCCTGGGGCTGATGTTTCAAGGTTTAGGGCAGTGCAGTGTTGTTCGGGCACTGTAGGGCGTCGTGCTGGGGCTGGTGTTTCACGGTTTAGGGCAGTGGAGTGGTGTTCGGGCAATGTAGGGGGTCGTGCTGGGGCTGGTGTTTCAGAGTTTAGGGCAGTGCAGTGGTGTTCAGGCAGTGTAGGGCGTTGAGCTGGGGCTAGTGTTTTAGGGTTTGGGGCAGTGCAGTGGTGTTCGGGCAGTGTAGGCGGTCGTGTTGGGGGTGGTGTTTCAGGGATGAGGGCAGTGCAGTGGTTTTCGGGCAGTGTAGGGGATCTTGCTGGGGTGGTGTTTCAAGCTTTAGGGCAGTGCAGTGGTGTTCGGGCAGTATAGAGGGTTGTGCTGGGGGTAGTGTTTCAGGGTTTAGGGCAGAGCAGTGGTGTTCGGGCAGAGTACGGGGTCATGCTGGGGGTGGTGTGTAGATTTTAGGGCAGTGCAGTGGTGTTCGGGCAGTGTAGGGGGTCGTGCTGGGTGTGGTGTTTAGGGTTTAGGGCAGTGCAGTGGTGTTCGGGCATTGTAGAGGGTCGTGATGGGGGTGGTGTTTCAAGGTTTAGGGCAGTGCAGTGGTGTTCAGGCAGTGTAGGTGGTCTTGCTGGGTGTGGTGTTTCATTGTTTAGGGCAGGGCAGTGGTGTTCGGGCAGTGTAGGGGGTCGTGCTGGGGTGGTGTTTCAGGGATTAGGGCAGTGCATGGTGTTCCGGTAGTATAGGGGGTCATGCTGGGGGTAGTGTTTCAGGGTTTGGGGCAGTGCAGTGGTGTTCGGGCAGTGTAGGGGTCATGCTGGGGTGGTGTTTCAGGGTTTAGGGCAGTGCAGTGCTGTTTGGGCAGTGTAGGGGGTCGTGCAGGGGCTGGTGTTTCAGGGTTTAAGGCAGTGCAGTGGTGTTTGGGCAGTGTAGGGGGTCGTGCAGGGGCTGGTGTTTCAGGGTTTAAGGCAGTGCAGTGGTGTTCGGGCAGTGTAGGGGGTCATGCTGGGGGTAGTGTTTCAGGGTTTAGGGCAGAGCCGTGGTGTTCGGGCAGAGTACGGGGTCATGCTGGGGGTGGTGTGTAGGGTTTAGGGCAGTGCAGTGGTGTTCGGGCAGTGTAGGGGGTCGTGCTGGGTGTGGTGTCTAGGGTTTAGGGCAGTGCAGTGGTGTTCGGGCATTGTAGAGGGTCGTGATGGGGGTGGTGTTTCAAGGTTTAGAGCAGTGCAGTGGTGTTCAGACAGTGTAGGTGGTCTTGCTGGGGGTGGTGTTTCAGGGTTTAGGGCAGAGCAGTGGTGTTCGGGCAGTGTAGGGGGTCTTGCTGGGGTTGGTGTTTCAGGGTTTAGGGTAGGGCAGTGGTGTTCGGGCAGTGTAGGGGGTCGTGGTGGGTGTGGTATTTCATAGTTTAGGGCAGGGCAGTGGTGTTCGGGCTGTGTAGGGGGTCGTGCTGGGGGTGGTTTTTCAGGGTTTAGGGCAATGGTGTTTAAGTAGTGTAGGGGGTCTTGCTGGGGATGATGTTTCATTGTTTAGGGCAGGGCAGTGGTGTTCGGGCAGTGTAGGGGGTCGTGCTGGGGGTGGTGTCTTAGGGATTAGGGCAGTGCATGGTGTTCCGGTAGTATAGGGGGTCGTGCTGGGGGTAGTGTTTCAGGGTTTGGGGCAGTGCAGTGGTGTTCGGGCAGTGTAGGGGTCATGCTGGGGTGGTGTTTCAGGGTTTAGGGCAGTGCAGTGGTGTTCGGGCAGTGTAGGGGGTCTTGCTGAGGGTGGTGTTTCAGGGTTTACGGCAGTGGTGTTCAGGCAGTGTAGGGGGACGTGCTGGGGGTGGTGTTTCAGGGTTTAGGGCAGTGCACTGGTGTTCGGGCAGTGTAGGGGGTCTTGCTGGGGGTGATGTTTCAGGGTTTAGGGCAGTGCAGTGGTGATCCGGCAGTGTAGGGGGTCGTGCTGGGGGTGGTGTCCAGGGTTTAGGGCAGTGTCGGGGGTCGTGCTTGGGCTGGTGTTTCAGGGTTTAGGGCAGTGCAGTGGTGATCGGGCAGTGTAGGGGGACTTGCAGGGGCTGGTGTTTCAGGGTTTTGGGCAGTGCAGTGGAGTTCGGGCAGGGTAGGGGGTCGTGCTGGGGCTGGTGTTTCAGGGTTTAGGGCAGTGAAGTGGTGTTTGGGCAGTGTAGGAGGTCGTGCTGGGGCTGGTGTTTCAGGGTTTAGGGCAGGGCAGGTGTGTTCGGGCAGTGTAGGGAGCTGTGCTGGGGGCGGTGTTTCAGGGTTTAGGGCAGTGGTGTTCGGGCAGTGTAGGGGGTCATGCAGGGGGTGGTGTTTCAGGGTTTAGGGCAGTGCAGTGGTGTTCGGGAAGTATAGGGGGTCATGCTGGGGGTGGTGTTTCAGGGTTTAGTGCAGTGGTGTTCGGGCAGTGTAGGGGGTGTTGCTGGTGGTGGTCTTTCAGGGTTTAGGGCAGTTCAGTGGTGTTCGGGCAGTGTAGGGGCTCTTGCTGGGGCTGGTGTTTCAGTGTTTAGGGCAGTGCAGTGGTTTTGGGGCAGTGTAGGGGTTCTTGCTGGGGTTGGTGTTTCAGGGTTTAGGGCAGTGCAGTGGTGTCCGGGCAGTGTAGGGGGTCGTGCTGGGGCTGGTGTTTCAGGGTATAGGGCAGTGCAGTGGTGTTCGGGCGGTGTAGGGGGTCGTGCAGGGGGGGTGTTTCAGGGTTTAGGGCAGTACAGTGGTGTTCAGGCAGAGTAGGGGGTCGTGCTGGGGGTGGTGTTTAGGGTTTATGGCAGTGCAGAGTTGTTCGGGCTGTGGAGGGAGTCGTCCTGGGGCTGATGTTTCAAGGTTTAGGGCAGTGCAGTGTTGTTCGGGCACTGTAGGGCGTCGTGCTGGGGCTGGTGTTTCACGGTTTAGGGCAGTGGAGTGGTGTTCGGGCAATGTAGGGGGTCGTGCTGGGGCTGGTGTTTCAGAGTTTAGGGCAGTGCAGTGGTGTTCAGGCAGTGTAGGGCGTTGAGCTGGGGCTAGTGTTTTAGGGTTTGGGGCAGTGCAGTGGTGTTCGGGCAGTGTAGGCGGTCGTGCTGGGGGTGGTGTTTCAGGGATGAGGGCAGTGCAGTGGTTTTCGGGCAGTGTAGGGGATCTTGCTGGGGTGGTGTTTCAAGCTTTAGGGCAGTGCAGTGGTGTTCGGGCAGTATAGAGGATTGTGCTGGGGGTAGTGTTTCAGGGTTTAGGGCAGAGCAGTGGTGTTCGGGCAGAGTACGGGGTCATGCTGGGGGAGGTGTGTAGATTTTAGGGCAGTGCAGTGGTGTTCGGGCAGTGTAGGGGGTCGTGCTGGGTGTGGTGTTTAGGGTTTAGGGCAGTGCAGTGGTGTTCGGGCATTGTAGAGGGTCGTGATGGGGGTGGTGTTTCAAGGTTTAGGGCAGTGCAGTGGTGTTCAGGCAGTGTAGGTGGTCTTGCTGGGTGTGGTGTTTCAGGGTTTAGGGCAGAGCAGTGGTGTTCGGGCAGTGTAGGGGGTCTTGCTGGGGTTGGTGTTTCAGGGTTTAGGGTAGGGCAGTGGTGTTCGGGCAGTGTAGGAAGTCGTGGTGGGGGTGGTATTTCATAGTTTAGGGCAGGGCAGTGGTGTTTGGGCAGTGTAGGGGGTCGTGCTGGGGGTGGTTTTTCAGGGTTTAGGGCAATGGTGTTTGGGTAGTGTAGGGGGTCTTGCTGGGGGTGGTGTTTCAGGGATTAGGGCAGTGCATGGTGTTCCGGTAGTGTAGGGGGTCGTGCTGGAGGTAGTGTTTCAGGGTTTGGGGCAGTGCAGTGGTGTTCGGGCAGTGTAGGGGTCATGCTGGGGTGGTGTGTCAGGGTTTAGGGCAGTGCAGTGGTGTTCGGGCAGTGTAGGGGGTCTTGCTGGGGGTGGTGTTTCAGGGTTTACGGCAGTGGTGTTCAGGCAGTGTAGGGGGATGTGCTGGGGGTGGTGTTTCAGGGTTTAGGGCAGTGCAGTGGTGTTCGGGCAGTGTAGGGGGTCTTGCTGGGGGTGGTGTTTCAGGGTTTAGTGTAGTGGTGTACGGGCAGTGTAGGGGGTCTTGCTGGGGCTGGTGTTTCAGGGTTTAGGTCTGTGCAGTGGTGTTCGGGCAGTGTAGGGGGTCATACAGGGGCTTGTGTTTCAGGGTTTAGGGCAGTGCAGTGGTGTTCGGGCAGTGTAGGGGGTCATGCTGGGTTTGGTGTTTCAGGGTTTAGGGCAGTGCAGCTGTGTTCGGGCAGTGTAGGGGTCGTGCTGAGGCTGGTGTTTCAGTGTTTAGGGCAGTGCAGTGGTGTTCAGGCAGTGTAGGGGGTCGTGTAGGGGATGGTGTTTCAGGGTTTAGGGCAGTGCAGTGCTGTTTGGGCAGCGTAGGGGGTCGTGCAGGGGCTGGTGTTTCAGGGTTTAAGGCAGTGCAGTGGTGTTTGGGCAGTGTAGGGGGTCATGCAGGGGCTGGTGTTTCAGGATTTAGGGCAGTGCAGTGGTGTTCGGGCAGTGTAGGGGGTCTTGCTGGGGGTAGTGTTTCAGGGTTTAGGGCAGAGCAGTGGTGTTCGGGCAGAGTATGGGGTCATGCTGGGGGTGGTGTGTAGGGTTTAGGGCAGTGCACTTGTGTTCAGGCAGTGTAGGGGGTCGTGCTGGGTGTGGTGTTTAGGGTTTAGGGCAGTGCATTGGTGTTCGGGCATTGTAGAAGGTCGTGATGGGGGTGGTGTTTCAAGGTTTAGAGCAGTGCAGTGGTGTTCAGGCAGTGTAGGTGGTCTTGCTGGGGGTGGTGTTTCAGGGTTTAGGGCAGAGCAGTGGTGTTCGGGCAGTGTAGGGGGTCTTGCTGGGGTTGGTGTTTCAGGGTTTAGCATAGGGCAGTGGTGTTCGGGCAGTGTAGGGGGTCGTGGTGGGGGTGGTATTTCATAGTTTAGGGCAGGGCAGTGGTGTTCGGGCTGTGTAGGGGGTCGTGCTGGGGGTGGTTTTTCAGGGTTTAGGGCAATGGTGTTTGGGTAGTGTAGGGGGTCTTGCTGGGGATGATGTTTCATTGTTTAGGGCAGGGCAGTGGTGTTCGGGCAGTGTAAGGGGTCGTGCTGGGGGTGGTGTTTCAGGGATTAGGGCAGTGCATGGTGTTCCGGAAGTATAGGGGGTCATGCTGGGGGTAGTGTTTCAGGGTTTGGGGCAGTGCAGTGGTGTTCGGGCAGTGTAGGGGTCATGCTGGGGTGGTGTTTCAGGGTTTAGGGCAGTGCAGTGGTGTTCGGGCAGTGTAGGGGGTTTTGCTGGGGGTGGTGTTTCAGGGTTCACGGCAGTGGTGTTCAGGCAGTGTAGGGGGACGTGCTGGGGGTGGTGTTTCAGGGTTCAGGGCAGTGCAGTGGTGTTCGGGCAGTGTAGGGGGTCTTGCTGGGGGTGGTGTTTCAGGGTTTAGTGTAGTGGTGTACGGGCAGTGTAGGGGGTCTTGCTGGGGCTGGTGTTTCGGGGTTTAGGTCTGTGCAGTGGTGTTCGGGCAGTGTAGGGGGTCTTGCTGGGGCTGGTGTTTCAGCGTTTAGGGCAGTGCAGTGGTGTTCGGGCAGTGTAGGCGGTTGTGCTCGGGCTGGTGTTTTAGGGTTTAGGGCAGTACAGTGGTGTTCGCGCAGTATAGGGGGTCATACAGGGGCTTGTGTTTCAGGGTTTAGGGCAGTGCAGTGGTGTTCGGGCAGTGTAGGGGGATATGCTGGGGCTGGTGTTTCAGGGTTTAGGGCAGTGCAGTGGTGTTCAGGCAGTGTAGGGGGTCGTGCTGGGTTTGGTGTTTCAGGGTTTAGGGCAGTGCAGTGGTGTTCAGGCAGTGTAGGGGTCGTGCTGGGGCTGGTGTTTCAGTGTTTAGGGCAGTGCAGTGGTGTTCGGGCAGTGTAGGGGGTCGTGTAGGGGATGGTGTTTCAGGGTTTAGGGCAGTGCAGTGGTGTTTGGGCAGTGTAGGGGTCGTGCAGTGGCTGGTGTTTCAGGGTTTATGGCAGTGCAGTGGTGTTTGGGCAGTGTAGGGGGTCGTGATGGGGTGGTGTTTCAAGGTGTAGAGCAGTGCAGTGGTGTTCAGGCAGTGTAGGGGGTCTTGCTGGGGTTGGTGTTTCAGGGTTTAAGGTAGGGCAGTGGTGTTCGGGCAGTGTAGGGGGTCGTGGTGGGGTGGTATTTCAGGGTTTAGGGCAATGGTGTTGGGTAGTGTAGGGGGTCTTGCTGGGGATGATGTTTCATTGTTTAGGGCAGGGCAGTGGTGTTCGGGCAGTGTAGGGGGTCGTGCTGGGGGTGGTGTTTCAGGGATTAGGGCAGTGCATGGTGTTCCGGTAGTGTAGGGGGTCGTGCTGGGGATAGTGTTTCAGGGTTTGGGGCAGTGCAGTGGTGTTCGGGCAGTGTAGGGGTCATGCTGGGGTGGTGTTTCAGGGTTTAGGGCAGTGCAGTGGTGTTCGGGCAGTGTAGGGGGTCTTGCTGGGGGTGGTGTTTCAGGGTTTACGGCAGTGGTGATCAGGCAGTGTAGGGGGACGTGCTGGGGGTGGTGTTTCAGGGTTTAGGGCAGTGCAGTGGAGTTCGGGCAGTGTAGGGGGTCTTGCTGGGGGGGGTGTTTCAGGGTTTAGTGTAGTGGTGTACGTGCAGTGTAGGGGGTCTTGCTGGGGTGGTGTTTCGGGGTTTAGGTCTGTGCAGTGGTGTTCGGGCAGTGTAGGGGGTCTTGCTGGGGCTGGTGTTTCAGGGTTTAGGGCAGTGCAGTGGTGTTTGGGCAGTGTAGGCGGTTGTGCTGGGGCTGGTGTTTTAGGGTTAGGGCAGTACAGTGGTGTTCGCGCAGTGTAGGGGGTCATACAGGGGCTTGTGTTTCAGGGTTTAGGGCAGTGCAGTGGTGTTCGGGCAGTGTAGGGGGATGTGCTGGGGCTGGTGTTTCAGGGTTTAGGGCAGTGCAGTGGTGTTCGGGCAGTGTAGGGGGTCGTGTAGGGGATGGTGTTTCAGGGTTTAGGGCAGTGCAGTGGTGTTTGGGCAGTGTAGGGGGTCGTGCAGGGGCTGGTGTTTCAGGGTTTAGGGCAGTGCAGTGGTGTTTGGGCAGTGTAGGGGGTCGTGCAGGGGCTGGTGTTTCAGGGTGTAGGGCAGTGCAGTGGTGTTCGGGCAGTGTAGGGGGTCGTGCGGGGGCTGATGTTTCAGGGTTTAGGGCAGTGCAGTTGTGTTCGGGCAGTGTAGGGGGTCGTGCTGGGGCTGGTGTTTCAGGGTTTAGGGCAGTGCAGTGGTGTTCGGGCAGTGTAGGGGGTCTTGCTGGGGGTGGTCTTTCAGGGTTTAGGGCAGTGCAGTGGTGTTCGGGCAGCGTAGGGGGTCTTACTGTGGCTGGTGTTTCAGTGTTTAGGACAGTGCAGTGGTTTTCGGGCAGTGTAGGGGGTCGTGCTGGGGGTGGTGCTTCAGGGTTTAGGGCAGTGCAGTGGTGTTCCAGCATTGTAGGGGGTCGTGCAGGGGTGGTGTTTCAGGGTTTAGGGCAGTGCAGTGGTGTTCAGGCAGAGTAGGGGGGCATGCCTGGGGTGGTGTTTAGGGTTTAGGGCAGTGCAGTGGAGTTCGGGCAGTGTAGGGGGTTGTGCTGTGGGTAGTGCTTCAGGGTTTAGGGCAGTGCAGTGGTGTTTGGGCAGTGTAGGGGGTCGTGCAGGGGCTGGTGTTTCAGGGTTTAGGGCAGTGCAGTGGTGTTCGGGCAGTGTAGGGGGTCGTGCAGGGGCTGATGTTTCAGGGTTTAGGGCAGTGCAGTTGTGTTCGGGCAGTGTAGGGGGTCGTGCTGGGGCTGGTGTTTCAGGGTTTAGGGCAGTGCAGTGGTGTTCTGGCAGTGTAGGGGGTCTTGCTGGGTGTGGTCTTTCAGGGTTTAGGGCAGTGCAGTGGTGTTCGGGCAGCGTAGGGGGTCTTGCTGTGGCTGGTGTTTCAGTGTTTAGGACAGTGCAGTGGTTTTCGGGCAGTGTAGGTGGTCGTGCTGGGGGTGGTGCTTCAGCGTTTAGGGCAGTGCAGTGGTGTTCGGGCATTGTAGGGGGTCGTGCAGGGGTGGTGTTTCAGGGTTTAGAGCAGTGCAGTGGTGTTCAGGCAGAGTAGGGGGCATGCCTGGGGTGGTGTTTAGGGTTTAGGGCAGTGCAGTGGTGTTCGGGCAGTGTAGGGGGTGGTGTTTCAGGGTTTAGGGCAGTGCAGTGGTGTTCGGGCATTGTAGGGGGTCGTGCAGGGGGTGGTGTTTCAGGGTGTAGGGCAGTGCAGTGGTGTTCAGGCTGTGTTGGGGGTCTTGCTGGGGGTGGTGTTTCAGGGTTCAGTGCAGTGGTATTCGGGCAGTGTAGGGGTCTTGCTGGGGTCGTTGTTTCAGGGTTAAGGGCATTGAAGTGGTGTTCGGCAGTGTAGGCGGTCGTGCTGGGGTTGGTGTTTCAGGGTTTGGGGCAGTGTAGTGGTGCTCGGGCAGTGTAGGGTGTCGTGTAGGGGCTGATGTTTCAGGGTTTAGGGCAGTGCAGTGGTGTTCGGGCACTGTAGGGCGTTGTGCTGGGGCTAGTGTTTTATGGTTTAGGGCAGTGCAGTGGTGTTCAGGCAGTGTAGGGGTCGTGCTGGGGGTGGTGCTTCAGGGTTTAGGGCAGTGCAGTGGCGTTCGGGAATTGTAGGGGGTCGTGCAGGGGTGGTGTTTCAGGGTTTAGGGCAGTACAGTGGTGTTCAGGCAGAGTAGGGGGTCATGCCTGGGGTGGTGTTTAGGGCAGTGCAGTGGTGTTCGGGCAGTGTAGGGGGTCATACTGGGGGTGGTGCTTCAGGGTTTAGGGCAGTGCAGTGGTGTTCGGGCATTGTAGGGGTCGTGCAGGGGGTGGTGTTTCAGGGTTTAGGGCAGCGCAGTGGTGTTCGGGCATTGTAGGGGGTCGTGCAGGGGCTGGTGTTTCAGGGTTTATGGCAGTGCAGTGGTGTTTGGGCAGTGTAGGGGGTCGTGCAGGGGCTGGTGTTTCAGGGTTTAGGGCAGTGCAGTGGTGTACGGGCATTGTAGAGGGTCGTGATGGGGTGGTGTTTCAAGGTGTAGAGCAGTGCAGTGGTGTTCAGGCAGTGTAAGTGGTCTTGCTGGGGGTGGTGTTTCAGGGTTTAGGGCAGAGCAGTGGTGTTCGGGCAGTGTAGGGGGTCTTGCTGGGGTTGGTGTTTCAGGGTTTAGGGTAGGGCAATGGTGTTCGGGCAGTGTAGGGGGTCGTGGTGGGGGTGGTATTTCAGGGTTTAGGGCAATGGTGTTGGGTAGTGTAGGGGGTCTTGCTGGGGATGATGTTTCATTGTTTAGGGCAGGGCAGTGGTGTTCGGGCAGTGTAGGGGGTCGTGCTGGGGGTGGTGTTTCAGGGATTAGGGCAGTGCATGGTGTTCCGGTAGTGTAGGGGGTCGTGCTGGGGATAGTGTTTCAGGGTTTGGGGCAGTGCAGTGGTGTTCGGGCAGTGTAGGGGTCATGCTGGGGTGGTGTTTCAGGGTTTAGGGCAGTGCAGTGGTGTTCGGGCAGTGTAGGGGGTCTTGCTGGGGGTGGTGTTTCAGGGTTTACGGCAGTGGTGTTCAGGCAGTGTAGGGGGACGTGCTGGGGGTGGTGTTTCAGGGTTTAGGGCAGTGCAGTGGAGTTCGGGCAGTGTAGGGGGTCTTGCTGGGGGGGTGTTTCAGGGTTTAGTGTAGTGGTGTACGTGCAGTGTAGGGGGTCTTGCTGGGGTGGTGTTTCGGGGTTTAGGTCTGTGCAGTGGTGTTCGGGCAGTGTAGGGGGTCTTGCTGGGGCTGGTGTTTCAGGGTTTAGGGCAGTGCAGTGGTGTTTGGGCAGTGTAGGCGGTTGTGCTGGGGCTGGTGTTTTAGGGTTAGGGCAGTACAGTGGTGTTCGCGCAGTGTAGGGGGTCATACAGGGGCTTGTGTTTCAGGGTTTAGGGCAGTGCAGTGGTGTTCGGGCAGTGTAGGGGGATGTGCTGGGGCTGGTGTTTCAGGGTTTAGGGCAGTGCAGTGGTGTTCGGGCAGTGTAGGGGGTCGTGTAGGGGATGGTGTTTCAGGGTTTAGGGCAGTGCAGTGGTGTTTGGGCAGTGTAGGGGGTCGTGCAGGGGCTGGTGTTTCAGGGTTTAGGGCAGTGCAGTGGTGTTTGGGCAGTGTAGGGGGTCGTGCAGGGGCTGGTGTTTCAGGGTGTAGGGCAGTGCAGTGGTGTTCGGGCAGTGTAGGGGGTCGTGCGGGGGCTGATGTTTCAGGGTTTAGGGCAGTGCAGTTGTGTTCGGGCAGTGTAGGGGGTCGTGCTGGGGCTGGTGTTTCAGGGTTTAGGGCAGTGCAGTGGTGTTCGGGCAGTGTAGGGGGTCTTGCTGGGGGTGGTCTTTCAGGGTTTAGGGCAGTGCAGTGGTGTTCGGGCAGCGTAGGGGGTCTTACTGTGGCTGGTGTTTCAGTGTTTAGGACAGTGCAGTGGTTTTCGGGCAGTGTAGGGGGTCGTGCTGGGGGTGGTGCTTCAGGGTTTAGGGCAGTGCAGTGGTGTTCCAGCATTGTAGGGGGTCGTGCAGGGGTGGTGTTTCAGGGTTTAGGGCAGTGCAGTGGTGTTCAGGCAGAGTAGGGGGGCATGCCTGGGGTGGTGTTTAGGGTTTAGGGCAGTGCAGTGGTGTTCGGGCAGTGTAGGGGGTTGTGCAGTGGGTAGTGCTTCAGGGTTTAGGGCAGTGCAGTGGTGTTTGGGCAGTGTAGGGGGTCGTGCAGGGGCTGGTGTTTCAGGGTTTAGGGCAGTGCAGTGGTGTTCGGGCAGTGTAGGGGGTCGTGCAGGGGCTGATGTTTCAGGGTTTAGGGCAGTGCAGTTGTGTTCGGGCAGTGTAGGGGGTCGTGCTGGGGCTGGTGTTTCAGGGTTTAGGGCAGTGCAGTGGTGTTCTGGCAGTGTAGGGGGTCTTGCTGGGTGTGGTCTTTCAGGGTTTAGGGCAGTGCAGTGGTGTTCGGGCAGCGTAGGGGGTCTTGCTGTGGCTGGTGTTTCAGTGTTTAGGACAGTGCAGTGGTTTTCGGGCAGTGTAGGTGGTCGTGCTGGGGGTGGTGCTTCAGCGTTTAGGGCAGTGCAGTGGTGTTCGGGCATTGTAGGGGGTCGTGCAGGGGTGGTGTTTCAGGGTTTAGAGCAGTGCAGTGGTGTTCAGGCAGAGTAGGGGGCATGCCTGGGGTGGTGTTTAGGGTTTAGGGCAGTGCAGTGGTGTTCGGGCAGTGTAGGGGGTGGTGTTTCAGGGTTTAGGGCAGTGCAGTGGTGTTCGGGCATTGTAGGGGGTCGTGCAGGGGGTGGTGTTTCAGGGTGTAGGGCAGTGCAGTGGTGTTCAGGCTGTGTTGGGGGTCTTGCTGGGGGTGGTGTTTCAGGGTTCAGTGCAGTGGTATTCGGGCAGTGTAGGGGTCTTGCTGGGGTCGTTGTTTCAGGGTTAAGGGCATTGAAGTGGTGTTCGGCAGTGTAGGCGGTCGTGCTGGGGCTGGTGTTTCAGGGTTTGGGGCAGTGTAGTAGTGCTCGGGCAGTGTAGGGTGTTGTGTAGGGGCTGATGTTTCAGGGTTTAGGGCAGTGCAGTGGTGTTCGGGCACTGTAGGGCGTTGTGCTGGGGCTAGTGTTTTATGGTTTAGGGCAGTGCAGTGGTGTTCAGGCAGTGTAGGGGTCGTGCTGGGGGTGGTGCTTCAGGGTTTAGGGCAGTGCAGTGGTGTTCGTGAATTGTAGGGGGTCGTGCAGGGGTGGTGTTTCAGGGTTTAGGGCAGTACAGTGATGTTCAGGCAGAGTAGGGGGTCATGCCTGGGGTGGTGTTTAGGGTTTAGGGCAGTGCAGTGGTGTTCGGGCAGTGTAGGGGGTCATACTGGGGGTGGTGCTTCAGGGTTTAGGGCAGTGCAGTGGTGTTCGGGCATTGTAGGGGTCGTGCAGGGGGTGGTGTTTCAGGGTTTAGGGCAGCGCAGTGGTGTTCGGGCATTGTAGGGGGTCGTGCAGGGGCTGGTGTTTCAGGGTTTAGGGCAGTGCAGTGGTGTTCGGACAGTGTTGGAGTGTCGTGCCGGGGGTGGTGTTTCAGGGTTTAGGGCAGTGCAGTGCTGTTTGGGCAGTGTATGGGGTCCTGCTGGGGGTGGTGTTTCAGGGTTTAGGGCAGTGCAGTGGTGTTCGGGCAGTGTAGGGGGTCGTGCAGGGGCTGGTGTTTTAGGGTTTAGGGCAGTGCCATGGTGTTCAGGCAGTGTAGGGGGTCGTGCTGGGGGTGGTGTTTCAGGGTTTAGGGCAGTGCAGTGGTGATCCGGCAGTGTAGGGGGTCGTGCTGGGGGTGGTGTTCAGGGTTTAGGGCAGTGTAGGGGGTCAAGCTTGGGCTGGTGTTTCAGGGTTTAGGGCAGTGCAGTGGTGTTCGGGCAGGGTAGGGGGTCGTGCTGGGGGTGGAGTTTCAGGGTTTAGGGCAGTGGTGTTCGGGCAGTGTAGGGGGTCATGCAGGGGGTGGTGTTTCAGGGTTTAGGGCAGTGCAGTGGTGTTCGGGAAGTATAGGGGGTCATGCTGGGGGTGGTGTTTCAGGGTTTAGTGTAGTGGTGTTCGGGCAGTGTAGGGGGTCTTGCTGGTGGTGGTGTTTCAGGGTTTAGGGCAGTTCAGTGGTGTTCGGGCAGTGTAGGGGGTCTTGCTGGGGCTGGTGTTTCAGTGTTTAGGGCAGTGCAGTGGTTTTGGGGCAGTGTAGGGGTTCTTGCTGGGGCTGGTGTTTCCGGGTTTAGGGCAGTGTAGTGGTGTCCGGGCAGTGTAGGGGGTCGTGCTGGGGCTGGTGTTTCAGGGTATAGGGCAGTGCAGTGGTGTTCGGGGGGTATAGGGGGTCATGCAGGGGGTGGTGTTTCAGGGTTTAGGGCAGTACAGTGGTGTTCAGGCAGAGTAGGGGGTCATGCTGGGGTGGTGTTTAGGGTTTACGGCAGTGCAGAGTTGTTCGGGCTGTGGAGGGAGTCGTCCTGGGGCTGATGTTTCAGGGTTTAGGGCAGTGCAGTGTTGTTCGGGCACTGTAGGGGGTCGTGCTGGGGCTGGTGTTTCACGGTTTAGGGCAGTGGAGTGGTGTTCGGGCAATGTAGGGGGTCGTGCTGGGGCTGGTGTTTCAGAGTTTAGGACAGTGCAGTGGTGTTCAGGCAGTGTAGGGCGTTGTGCTGGGGCTAGTGTTTTAGGGTTTGGGGCAGTGCAGTGGTGTTCGGGCAGTTTAGGGGGTCGGGCTGGGGGTGGTGTTTCAGGGATTAGGGCAGTGCAGTGGTTTTCGGGCAGTGTAGGGGATCTTGCTGGGGTGGTGTTTCAAGGTTTAGGGCAGTGCAGTGGTGTTCGGGCAGTATAGGGGGTCGTGCTGGGGGTAGTGTTTCAGGGTTTAGGGCAGAGCAGTGGTGTTCGGGCAGAGTACGGGGTCATGCTGGGGGTGGTGTGTAGGGTTTAGGGCAGTGCAGTGGTGTTCTGGCAGTGTAGGGGGTCGTGCTGAGTGTGGTGTTTAGGGTTTAGGGCAGTGCAGTGGTGTTCGGGCAATGTAGGGGGTCGTGATGGGGGTGGTGTTTCAAGGTTTAGGGCAGTGCAGTGGTGTTCAGGCAGTGTAGGTGGTCTTGCTGGGGGTGGTGTTTCAGGGTTTAGGGCAGAGCAGTGGTGTTCGGGCAGTGTAGGGGGTCTTGCTGGGGTTGGTTTTTCAGGGTTTAGGGCAATGGTGTTTGGGTAGTGTAGGGGGTCTTGCTGGGGGTGGTGTTTCAGGGATTAGGGCAGTGCATGGTGTTCCGGTAGTGTAGGGGGTCGTGCTGGAGGTAGTGTTTCAGGGTTTGGGGCAGTGCAGTGGTGTTCGGGCAGTGTAGGGGTCATGCTGGGGTGGTGTTTCAGGGTTTAGGGCAGTGCAGTGGTGTTCGGGCAGTGTAGGGGGTCTTGATGGGTTTGGTGTTTCAGGGTTTAGGGCAGTGCAGTGGTGTTCGGGCAGTGTAGGGGTTGTGCTGGGGCTGGTGTTTCAGTGTTAAGGGCAGTGCAGTGGTGTTCGGGCAGTGTAGGGGGTCGTGTAGGGGATGGTGTTTCAGGGTTTAGGGCAGTGCAGTGCTGTTTGGGCAGTGTAGGGGGTCGTGCAGGGGCTGGTGTTTCAGGGTTTAGGGCAGTGCAGTGGTGTTTGGGCAGTGTAGGGGGTCGTGCAGGGGCTGGTGTTTCAGGGTTTAGGGCAGTGCAGTGGTGTTCGGGCAGTGTAGGGGGTCATGCAGGGGCTGCTGTTTCAGGTTTTAGGGCAGTGCAGTTGTGTTCGGGCAGTGTAGGGGGTCGTGCTGGGGCTGGTGTTTCAGGGTTTAGGGCAGTGCAGTGGTGTTCGGACAGTGTAGGGGGTCTTGCTGTGGCTGGTGTTTCAGTGTTTAGGACAGTGCAGTGGTTTTCGGGCAGTGTAGGGGGTCGTGCTGGGGGTGGTGCTTCAGGGTTTAGGGCAGTGCAGTGGTGTTTGGGCATTTTAGGGGGTCGTGCAGGGGTGGTGTTTCAGGGTTTAGGGCAGTGCAGTGGTGTTCAGGCAGAGTAGGGGGGCATGCCTGGGGTGGTGTTTAGGGTTTAGGGCAGTGCAGTGGTGTTCGGGCAGTGTAGGGGGTCGTGCTGTGGGTGGTGCTTCAGGGTTTAGGGCAGTGCAGACGTGTTTGGGCAGTTTAGGGGGTCGTGCAGGGGCTGGAGTTTCAGGGTTTAGGTCAGTGCAGTGGTGTTCGGGCAGTGTAGGGGGTCGTGCAGGGGCTGATGTTTCGGGGTTTAGGGCAGTGCAGTTGTGTTCGGGCAGTGTAGGGGGTCGTGCTGGGGCTGGTGTTTCAGGGTTTAGGGCAGTGCAGTGGTGTTCGGGCAGTGTAGGGGGTCTTGCTGGGGGTGGTCTTTCAGGGTTTAGGGAAGTGCAGTGGTGTTCGGGAATTGTAGGGGGTCATGCAGGGGTGGTGTTTCAGGGTTTAGGGCAGTGCAGTGGTGTTCAGGCAGAGTAGGGGGTCATGCCTGGGGTGGTGTTTAGGGTTTAGGGCAGTGCAGTGGTGTGCGGGCAGTGTAGGGGGTCATGCTGGGGGTGGTGCTTCAGGGTTTAGGGCAGTGCAGTGGTGTTCGGGCATTGTAGGGGTCGTGCAGGGGGTGGTGTTTCAGGGTTTAGGGCTGTGCAGTGGTGTTCGGGCAGTGTAGGGGGTCGTGCTGTGGGTGGTGCTTCAGGGTTTAGGGCAGTGTAGTGGTGTTCGGACATTGTAGGGGTCGTGCAGGGGGTGGTGTTTCAGGGTTTAGGGCAGTGCAGTGGTGTTCGGGTATTGTAGGGGGTCGTGCAGGGGGTGGTGTTTCAGGGTGTAGGGCAGTGCAGTGGTGTTCGGGCTGTGTTGGGGGTCTTGCTGGGGGTGGTGTTTCAGGGTTCAGTGCAGTGGTATTCGGGCAGTGTAGGGGTCTTGCTGGGGTTGGTGTTTCAGGGTTAAGGGCATTGAAGTGGTGTTCGGCAGTGTAGGCGGTCGTGCTGGGGCTGGTGTTTCAGGGTTTGGGGCAGTGCAGTGGTGCTCGGGCTGTGGAGGGAGTCGTGCTGGGGCTGATGTTTCAGGGTTTAGGGCAGTGCAGTGGTGTTCGGGCACTGTAGGGGGTCGTGCTGGGGCTGGTGTTTCAGGGCCTAGGGCAGTGGAGTGCTGTTCGGGCAGTGTAGGGGGTCGTGCTGGGGCTGGTGTTTCAGGGTTTAGGGCAGTGCAGTGGTGTTCGGGCAGTGTAGGGCGTTGTGCTGGGGCTGGTGTTTTAGGGTTTAGGGCAGTGCAGTGGTGTTCAGGCAGTGTAGGGGTCGTGCTGGGGGTGGTGTTTCAGGGATTAGGGCAGTGCAGTGGTTTTTGGGCAGTGTAGGGGTCGTGCTGGGGGTGGTGCTTCAGGGTTTAGGGCAGTGCAGTGGTGTTCGGGAATTGTAGGGGGTCGTGCAGGGGTGGTGTTTCAGGGTTTAGGGCAGTGCAGTGGTGTTCAGGCAGAGTAGGGGGTCATGCCTGGGGTGGTGTTTAGGGTTTAGGGCGGTGCAGTGGTATTCGGCCAGTGTAGGGAGTGATGCTTGGGTGGTGCTTCAGGGTTTAGGGCAGTGCAGTGGTGTTCGGGCATTGTAGAGGTCGTGCAGGGGGTGGTGTTTCAGGGTTTAGGGCAGTGCAGTGGTGTTCGGGCATTGTAGGGGGTCGTGCAGGGGCTGGTGTTTGAGGGTTTAGGGCAGTGCAGTGGTGTTCGGACAGTGTAGGTGGTCGTGCAGGGGCTGGTGTTTCAGGGTTTAGGGCAGTGCAGTGGTGTTTGGGTAGTGTATGGGGTCTTGCTGGGGGTGGTGTTTCAGGGTTTAGGGCAGTGGTGTTCAGGCAGTGTAGGGGGACGTGCTGGGGTGGTGTTTCAGGGTTTAGGGCAGTGCAGTGGAGTTTGGGCAGTGTAGGGGGTCTTGCTGGGGGTGGTGTTTCAGGGTTTAGTGTAGTGGTGTTCGGGTAGTGTAGGGGGTCTGGCTGGGGCTGGTGTTTCAGGGTTTAGGTCTGTGCAGTGGTGTTCGGGCAGTGTAGGGGGTCTTGCTGGGGCTGGTGTTTCAGGGTTTAGGGCAGTGCAGTGGTGTTCGGACAGTGTAGGGGATTGTGCTGGGGCTGGTTTTTCAGGGTTTAGGGCAGTACAGTGGTGTTCGGGCAGTGTAGGGGGTCATACAGGGGCTTGTGTTTCAGGGTTTAGGGCAGTGCACTGGTGTTCGGGCAGTGTAGGGGGATGTGCTGGGGCTGGTGTTTCAGGGTTTAGGGCAGTGCAGTGGTGTTCGGGCAGTGTAGGGGGTCGTGCAGGGGATGGTGTTTCAGGGTTTAGGGCAGTGCAGTGGTGTTTGGGCAGTGTAGGGGGTAGTGCAGGGGCTGGTGTTTCAGGGTCTAGGGCAGTTCAGTGGTGTTTGGGCAGTGTAGGGGGTCGTGCAGGGGCTGGTGTTTCAGGGTTTAGGGCAGTGCAGTTGTGTTCAGGCAGTGTAGGGGGTCGTGCTGGGGCTGGTGTTTCAGGATTTAGGGCAGTGCAGTGGTGTTCGGGCAGTGTAGGGGGTCTTGCTGGGGGTGGTCTTTCAGGGTTTAGGGAAGTGCAGTGGTGTTCAGGCAGTGTAGGGGGTCTTGCTGGGGCTGGTGTTTCAGGGTTTAGGACAGTACAGTGGTTTTCGGGCAGTGTAGGGGGTCGTGCTGGGGGTGGTGCTTCAGGGTTTAGGGCAGTGCAGTGGTGTTCGGGAATTGTAGGGGGTCATGCAGGGGTGGTATTTCAGGGTTTAGGGCAGTGCAGTGGTGTTCAGGCAGAGTAGGGGGTCATGACTGGGGTGGTGTTTAGGGTTTAGGGCAGTGCAGTGGTGTGCGGGCAGTGTAGGGGGTCATGCTGGGGGTGGTGCTTCAGGGTTTAGGGCAGTGCAGTGGTGTTCGGGCATTGTAGGGGTCGTGCAGGGGGTGGTGTTTCAGGGTTTAGGGCAGTGCAGTGGTGTTCGGGCATTGTAGGGGGTCGTGCAGGGGGTGGTGTTTCAGGGTGTAGGGCAGTGCAGTGGTGTTCAGGCAGTGTTGGGGGTCATGCCTGGGGTGGTGTTTAGGGTTTAGGGCGGTGCAGTGGTATTCGGGCAGTGTAGGGGGTCATGCTTGGGTGGTGTTTCAGGGTTTAGGGCAGTGCAGTGGTGTTCGGGAATTTTAGGGGGTCATGCAGGGGTGGTGTTTCAGGGTTTAGGGCAGTGCAGTGGTGTTCAGGCAGAGTAGGGGGTCATGCCTGGGGTGGTGTTTAGGGTTAGGGCAGTGCAGTGGTATTCGGGCAGTGTAGGGGGTCATGCTTGGGTGGTGCTTCAGGGTTTAGGGCAGTGCAGTGGTGTTCGGGCATTGTAGGGGTCGTGCAGGGGGTGGTGTTTCAGGGTTTAGGGCAGTGCAGTGGTGTTCGGGCATTGTAGGGGGTCGTGCAGGGGCTGGTGTTTGAGGGTTTAGGGCAGTGCAGTGGTGTTCGGACAGTGTAGGGGGTCGTGCAGGGGCTGGTGTTTCAGGGTTTAGGGCAGTGCAGTGGTGTTTGGGTAGTGTATGGGGTCTTGCTGGGGGTGGTGTTTCAGGGTTTAGGGCAATGGTGTTCAGGCAGTGTAGGGGGACGTGCTGGGGTGGTGTTTCAGGGTTTAGGGCAGTGCAGTGGAGTTTGGGCAGTGTAGGGGGTCTTGCTGGGGGTGGTGTTTCAGGGTTTAGTGTAGTGGTGTTCGGGTAGTGTAGGGGGTCTTGCTGGGGCTGGTGTTTCAGGGTTTAGGTCTGTGCAGTGGTGTTCGGGCAGTGTAGGGGGTCTTGCTGGGGCTGGTGTTTCAGGGTTTAGGGCAGTGCAGTGGTGTTCGGACAGTGTAGGGGATTGTGCTGGGGCTGGTTTTTCAGGGTTTAGGGCAGTACAGTGGTGTTCGGGCAGTGTAGGGGGTCATACAGGGGCTTGTGTTTCAGGGTTTAGGGCAGTGCAGTGGTGTTCGGGCAGTGTAGGGGGATGTGCTGGGGCTGGTGTTTCAGGGTTTAGGGCAGTGCAGTGGTGTTCGGGCAGTGTAGGGGGCCGTGCAGGGGATGGTGTTTCAGGGTTTAGGGCAGTGCAGTGGTATTTGGGCAGTGTAGGGGGTAGTGCAGGGGCTGGTGTTTCAGGGTCTAGGGCAGTTCAGTGGTGTTTGGGCAGTGTAGGGGGTCGTGCAGGGGCTGGTGTTTCAGGGTTTAGGGCAGTGCAGTTGTGTTCGGGCAGTGTAGGGGGTCGTGCTGGGGCTGGTGTTTCAGGATTTAGGGCAGTGCAGTGGTGTTCGGGCAGTGTAGGGGGTCTTGCTGGGGGTGGTCTTTCAGGGTTTAGGGAAGTGCAGTGGTGTTCAGGCAGTGTAGGGGGTCTTGCTGGGGCTGGTGTTTCAGGGTTTAGGACAGTACAGTGGTTTTCGGGCAGTGTAGGGGGTCGTGCTGGGGGTGGTGCTTCAGGGTTTAGGGCAGTGCAGTGGTGTTCGGGAATTGTAGGGGGTCATGCAGGGGTGGTGTTTCAGGGTTTAGGGCAGTGCAGTGGTGTTCAGGCAGAGTAGGGGGTCATGCCTGGGGTGGTGTTTAGGGTTTAGGGCAGTGCAGTGGTGTGCGGGCAGTGTAGGGGGTCATGCTGGGGGTGGTGCTTCAGGGTTTAGGGCAGTGCAGTGGTGTTCGGGCATTGTAGGGGTCGTGCAGGGGGTGGTGTTTCAGGGTTTAGGGCAGTGCAGTGGTGTTCGGGCATTGTAGGGGGTCGTGCAGGGGGTGGTGTTTCAGGGTGTAGGGCAGTGCAGTGGTGTTCAGGCATTGTTGGGGGTCTTGCTGGGGGTGGTGTTTCAGGGTTTAGTGCAGTGGTGTTCGGGCAGTGTAGGGTGTCTTGCCGGGGTTTGTGTTTCAGGGTTAAGGGCAGAGAAGTGGTGTTCGGGCAGTGTAGGCGGTCGTGGTGGGGCTGGTGTTTTAGGGTTTAGGGCAGTGCAGTGGTGTTCGGGCAGTGTAGGGGTAGTGCAACGGCTGGTGTTTCAGGGTTCAGGGCACTGCAGTGGTGTTCGGGCTGTGGAGGGAGTCGTGCTGGGGCTGATGTTTCAGGGTTTAAGGCAGTGCAGTGGTGTTCGGGCACTGTAGGGGGTCGTGCTGGGGCTGGTGTTTCAGGGTTTAGGGCAATGGAGTGGTGTTCGGGCAGTGTGGGGGGTCGTGCTGGGGCTGGTGTTTCAGGGTTTAGGGCAGTGCAGTGGTGTGCGGGCAGTGTAGGGCGTTGTGCTGGGGCTAGTGTTTTAGGGTTTAGGGCAGTGCAGTGGTGATCGGGCAGTGTAGGGGGTCATGCTGGGGTTGGTGTTTCAGGGTTTAGGGCAGTGCAGTGGTGTTCGGTCATTGTAGAGGGTTGTGCTGGGGGTGGTGTTTCAGGGTTTAGGGCAGTGCAGTGGTGTTCGGGCAGTGTAGAGGGTCGTGCAGGGGGTGGTGTATCAGGGTTTAGAGCAGTGCAGTGGTGTTCGGGCAGTGTAGGGGTCTTGCTGAGGCTGGTGTTTCAGGGTTTATGGCAGTGCAGTGGTGTTTGGGCAGTGTAGGGGGTCTTGCTGGGGGTGGTGTTTCAGGGTTTAGGGCAGTGCAGTGGTGTTCAGGCAGTGTAGGGGGTCTTGCTGGGGGTGGTGTTTCAGGGTTTAGTGCAGTGGTCTTCGGGCAGTGTAGGGGGTTGTGCAGGGGCTGGTGTTTCAGGGTTTAGGGCACTGCAGAGGTGTTAGGGCAGTGTAGGGGGTCGTGCTGGGGCTGGTGGTTTAGGGTTTAGGTCAGTGCAGTGGTGTTCGGGCAGTGTATGGGTCTTGCTTGGGGCTGTGTTTCAGGGATTAGGGCAGTGCAGTGATGTTCGGGCAGTGTAGGGGGTCGTGCTGGGGGTGGTGTTTCAGGATTTAGGGCAGTGGTGTTCGGGCAGTGTACGGGGGCTTGCTTGGGATGATGTTTCAGGGTTTAGGGCAGAACAGCGGTGTTCGGGCAGTTTAGGGGGTCGTGCTGGGGGTGGTGTTTCAGGGTTTAGGGCAGTGCAGTGGTGTTCAGGCAGTGTAGGGGATCGTGCTGGGGTGGTGTTTCAGGGTTTAGGGTAGTGTAGGGTGTCGTGCAAGGGGTTGGTGTTTCAGGGTTTAGGGCAGTGCAGTGCTGTTAGGGCAGTGTAGGGGGTCTTGCAGGGGCTGGTGTTTCAGGGTGTAGGGCAGTGCAGTGGTGTTCGGGCAGGGTAGGGGGTCATGCTGGGGCTGGTGTTTCAGGGTTTAGGGCAGTGATGTGGTGTTTGGGCAGTGTAGGGGGTCGTGCTGGGGCTGGTGTTTCAGGGATTAGGGCAGGGCAGTGGTGTTCGGGCAGTGTAGGGGGTCGTGCTGGGGGTGGTGTTTCAGGGTTTAGGGCAGTGGTGTTCGGGCAGTGTAGGGGGTCTTGCTAGGGATGATGTTTCAGGGTTTAGGGCAGTGCAGTGGTGTGCGGGCAGTGTAGGGGTCTTGCTGGGGTGGTGTTTCATGGTTTAGTGCAGTGCAGTGGTGTTCGAGAAGTATAGGGGGTCTTGCTGGGGGTGGTGTTTCAGGGTTTAGTGCAGTGGAGTTTGGGCAGTGTAGGGGTTCTTGCTGGGGGTGGTGTTTCAGGGTTTAGTGCAGTGGTGTTGGGCAGTGTAGGGGGTCTTGCTGGGGCTGGTGTTTCAGGGTATAGGTTTGTGCAGTGTTGTTCGGGCAGTGTAGGGGGTCTTGCTGGGGCTGGTTTTTCAGGGTTTAGGGGAGTGCAGTGGTGTTCGGGCAGTGTAGGGGTCTTAATGGGGCTGGTGTTTCAGGGTTTAGGGCAGTGTAGTTGTGTTCGGGCAGTGTAGGGGGTCGTGCTGGGGTGGTGTTTCAGGGTTTAGGGCAGTGGTGTTCAGGCAGTGTAGGGGGTTGTGCAGGGGGTGGTGTTTCAGGGATTAGGGCAGTGCAGTGGTGTTCGGGCAGTGTAGAGGGTCGTGCAGGGGTGGTGTTTCAGGGTTTAGGGCAGTGAAGTGGTGTTTAAGCAGTGTAGGGGCTTGTGCTGGGGCTGGTGTTTCAGGGTTAAGGGCAGTGCAGTGGTGTCCGGGCAGTGTTGGGGGTCTTGCTGGGGCTGGTGTTTCAGGGTTCAGGGCAGTGCAGTTGTGTTCGGGCAGTGTAGGGGGTCGTGCTGGGGGTGGTGTTTCAGGGTTTAGGGCAGCGGTGTTCGTGCAAGGTAGGGGGTCTTGCTGGGGATGATGTTTCAGGGTGTAGGGCGGTGGGTGGTGTTCGGGCAGTGTAGGGGGTCATGCTTGGGATGATGTTTCATGGTTTTGGGCACTGCAGTGGTCTTCGAGCAGTGTAGGGGGTTGTTGGACCTGGCCCTTTTTGTGGGGTCATCCCTAAACTTTTTGCCTTCCTCCTGTATTTTTCCTGACCTGTTGTTGGCTGATTTATGACTCTGGGCACCTTACCACTGCTGATCAGTGCTAAGGTGCATATGCTCTCCCTATGGTAAAATGTATACATTGATTGGTGTCCATGATTGGTTCATTTGGTTTACTGTCAGCCCCTAGTAGAGTGCACCAGGAGTGCCAGGGCTTGTAAATACAAATGCCGCTAGTGGGCTTGCAGCACTGGTTGTGCCACCCACAGAAGCGGCCTAGTAAAATGTGTCTAGGATCTGCCACTGCAGAACCTGCGCGCGGTCTGGTACCGTCGCGCTGACTGCGCAAGTGCACCCACTTGCCAGTCCCTAAACCTTCCCTTAACTACATATTAGTCACCCCTCTGGTAGGCCCAAGGGCAGGGTGCATTGTAGGCATAAGGTAGGACATGCCCTAATGTGTGTGGCATGTCTTAATAGTGAATTACAGCCATTTTCGTTTTTCACTATTGAAGGCTACCTGCTCTCCATAGGCCAGAATGGGCTGCTGGAGTCACTACACGCTGTGACCCCAGTGGACTCATAGAGCATGGTAGAAAGTCATGTTTAGTATGCCTGAACTCAGAATAATAAAATACTTCTTTTAGTAAAGTTTATTTTAATATCCTGCGTTTGTAAATACTACTTTTAGAAAGTTAGTATTTACTGATCTGGCCATTCAGTCCGCCTCTGCGCTGTGTGTGTGTGTGTTCTGCCTAGCAACAGTAAGGAGCAGGGTTGGGGAAACCCCAGAGACAGGCTGGCTGCCAGGTGGTGGGTAGGGAGATTACACCAGGATGGGTGGGAGGAGTACACCTTGACTCTTGAATAGACCTGTGCCCTGCCAGCACAAAGCCGGCGCCGCCCCCTGTGGAGCGGCTGATGTCTCTGCCCTGCTGCTGAAAGGAAAGCGCAGAGTCACCACAACAAAGTGCTCCAAAACTGGACTGAGCCAGGCCCAGGCCCCCTGGCGCTAAAGAACAAAAGAATTGTGCTATAAAAGTAGGAGCCTGGCTCCTAAGAAATCAGATCCTGTTGACGCCAAGACGAACCTCTGCCTGAAGGAGAAGGACCTGGAGAAGCTGAAGGAGGAATACTGTCTCTCTGCCTAAGAGACTGGCCTGCAGTGGGTGCCTGCTGCTGGAAGGAGAGGAAGAAAAGACTACAGAAAAGACTTTTAATCAACTTGTGCTGAAAACAATCTCCAAGGGCTTGCTAGTGAACTTGCCCCCTGATCTGCGCCCCAGGAACAGTGGGCGCTACCTTCCTGAAGAAGAGGAGAAGTGCCAAGGAGTGATTCTGCCAGCTGACCCCTGAGAACCTGAGCATCCCCTGACCTCACTGAGCAACGCGACTTCTGCGGCTGGTGTGGCTGCAAACAAAGTAAAGGCCTGATAGCCCGAGCACCGTGAACAGCTGCCCCCTCGAGCCGTAGCTCGCAAAGTAAGGAGGAGAGTCCTGCGTCTGAGCGCCGAGCCCCCTGTGACCCCGCCGGGTTGTGGAGGCTCTTGTGAGGACCGTGCCCTGGTTCGCCGTGCGAAGCTGACAGCGCGCTGCGCTGTGAAATCACCCCCGAGACTGCCCTCCTGCTTCTGACCCCCCTTCGCGGCGACCTGCATCCTGCCCGAGCGCCCCACGAAGCTCCGCTGTCCCCTGGACACTTGGGACGCCAGCGCGACGTGGGACACCCCTGGACTGGACCGCGAGGCCGCCACGCACCTTCGCCGTGAATTCTACAAGGTATTGTGCCAGCGCGTGAAAAGTACGACCCGTACTTGCTTTCGTACGGACCGTACCGATCGTCCCAGGGTTGAGTCCAAGTGTTAGTTTGAAGCGTACTGCCTTTTAAGTTTGAGCGTATTTACTGCCTGGAAGCAAGTTCGCACCGTACTGACGCCGGGAATCACCTGGTTCGCCTCGTACATTTGCCCCATACTGACTGTACCAATATCCTGGTTCGCGCTGTAATAATAGCTTGGTTCGCACTGTACTGCCTTTTGACCCGCTCTGAGTTCGCACCGTACTGAGGAAGCCGTGTTCGCACCGGACCGGTGCTTCCCTCCAGGTACGGAGCGTCCCTGACAGTCCGAACCGTACCTGCATAGAAAACCATTGCCGGTGCTCACGCGAGAAGAGTGAGACTCGGCAAGCGTACTCGGGCTCACGCGAGAAGCGTGAGAAACGGCAAGGTCCTGTTAAAACCTTGCCCAGAGTACCCCAAAGGCGCTACGAAGGGCCCCGAAGACCTAAAGAACTTATTTTAAAGAGAACTGTGCCATTTTAAAACCTGTGGACTGCCCTTAAGCATTTTAAAGTAACTGGATTGAGATTCGCTAAGAGAACTGTATTTATTCAACCTGCCTAAAAGAAAACCCTTTTATATAAAGACTTCTACTTTTGATAAATACAGCCTTGTGTCTTTTGTGTGGTGGGGTGGTGATAATTGTGTGGGACAACTTGAACGCTTAACCATAAGCCCTCTGGAAATTTAGCCTGACTGCTCGCGCCACGTTACCTAGAGGGTGAGCAGGGGTTATTTTTAAAGAGGTGATCCTTTGCCCTGACTTAGATGAAAAGGGTCCCTGCTTGTCGCAAGTGCATACCTGCGCCAACCAGAGACCCCGGATTCTAACATTGGTGGCAGCGGTGCGGATTTACGGATTTGCGTTCTTGGTGTCTGCGCAGTGATTGCTAACCATTGCACAGTGGACAGTCCAGTAGCTTAAGCCACAGAACTTTTAGAATTTTAATTTCACTTGCCAAAGATCCCTTGCGTTTGAAGCCATGCCGGGCTCAAACAGCATAGAGAAAACCGCGTCTGAAGCCTCGGAGGCTGGAGAGGTTGAATGGGATGAGTCAAAACTGGATAGCTACAAGAGAACTGAACTCAAGTACTTCTGCAGGAAGCTCAAGGTTCCACATGCAGGATGCAAGAACAGATCAGATCTCTACAAGGCGCTCAAAGCCTGGATTGATTCAAGGGGTGCAACTAAGGAAGTTACACCATGGAAACCAGCGGAAAGCGTTCGCAGTTTTGGCAGAGGCCTGTCGCCAGAGGAGCTGGCAGACAGACAGGCCGCCCGGGATCATGAATTGAAGTTGGCAGAGCTGGAAGTAAATGCCCAATTGGAGCTAGAAAGCAAGAAGCTGGCTCTGGAAGAAAAGAAAATGCAAATGAAGCATGACTTCCTAATGAAGAAATATGACATGGAGCTCGAGAGGCTTGAGGCCATGAGTGTCTCAGCCCAGCAGCAAGAAAGGTGCGTAGCTCAGAGGTTGAGCTTTTCTGAGTGGGAGGAGGAACCCAGCTCAGATGGTGGCAGCAATAGTGAATATTTTAGTGCTGAAAGAGTAGTACGCACACCCAGAGATGTGGCGCCTGACTTGAAGGAGGGGGTTAACACACACCAGGAGGTTCAAGGGCATGAGGTAGCTCCAGTAGTGCGCAGTATCCCTGAAGGGAATAGGGTAACTGGCGCAGGGGTTCATAGTCCTAGTGGCGGGAGGGACACTCTACTGGCTCTAGATGAAAGGCGCAGGGAGAGGGGTTCCCCCAACATTGAAGTCCTGGTAGGTGAGTGTGAAGACTGCCCAGAAGAGTGTGGGTTGTGTGACAGAGACAGTCAGATACTGTCTTGCCAGTCTCAGGAGAGTGGTGTGGAGTACGTGTGTGAGGCACTGGATGGTAAGGTGAAGGCTAGTTTGGTTAACCCTGCTAGGGGGCTGTGTGATCCAATTGTGGGAGAGCATATTTTAAGTCCCTGTTTTCCAGAGCTATGTCAACGCCTGTTGGGGAGTGAGTTCTCTGACCGCAGAGAACTCACATTGGGGGTAGACCTTTTGGTGGATTCCAGAGGGTCTGGAGAGGCATTGGGGAGTGACCCCGTGGGGAGTGGCTCAGGTATCTTCCAACCCAGAGTGGTGGAAGTGGTGCAGAGTAGCCCAGCTAGGTCCCATGGTAGTGGGAGGGGTGTAGGGCCTCACGTCCTGTCTCAGTGGAGAAGGAGTGAGTGTGGGGCTGCGGGCCCCCAGGTGCCCGAAACCCGGTCTCAGAGCCTGGATGGTTCTTTAAGAGAACACCAGGCAGGGAGCCTAGGCTGTCCTGATGGGCCGCCCGTCGAGGTGGATCCCCTAGTGGCTGGTGAACAGGGAGTGTCTGTAAGCAGGCCTCCCTCAGTTCTGGTGTCTGGCAGTACCGCTCCAGTTGGGAGGGTGCAGAAGTCCAGATTGAGGGGTGAGAGGGGGAAAGAGTCCCCAGTGGAAAAACCAGTGGGTCAGGGGCCAGCCAGAAGGGCTGCGTCACCACTGAAGGACCATGGTGACACCACTTCTGTCCTGGGGGATCTTCAGGCACTGTCAGATGGACAGGGATCGGGAGATCAGTGCCAGGCAGACTGTCACAAGACACAGGAGTTATGTGTCACCCTCAGGGGGGGCATGCGTGCTCCCCGGGAAGTCCTGGTGCGCCAGGCGAGCGTTCAACCGCATGGGTTGGTCCCAGGGTTGGGAAGCCAGGTTCAGGTGTTGTCTGACCTGGAGGGTGGGACTACTGTAATCAGTGTCCTGACCCATGCTGCTTCTGGGGGTACCACTCCAGTTGGGAGTGGGCAGTACTCTGGAAGGGGGTGCAGAGGGAGGGAGTCCTCGCCTCTGACTCCGGTGCAGCCTGAGGGTTTAGACCCTAGACTGGAGAGCCAGGGTCAGGTGTTGTCTGACCTGGAGGGAGGGACATCTGTAATCAGTGTCCCTACCAGTCTGTCTTCTAGGTGTACCACTCCAGGTGGGAAGGCACAGCCATCTGGAAGGGGGTGCAGAGGGAGGGAGTCCCCGCCTCTGACCCCGGCTCAACTGAAGGGTTTAGACCCTAGGTTGAAGGGCCAGGTTCAGGGTGTCCCCCCGGACCTGGACGCCCAGTTGCAGGATAGAACCCCTGAACTGGTAGGCGAATTGCGCAGGACACCTGCCACAGGTGCCCTGGCAATTCTGGAAGGGGGTACCACTCCAGGTGGGAGGGTACAGAGCCCCAAGGAGGAGGACCAGGTGTTGGAGAGGCAACCCCAGTCTTTGGTCCAGCCACCGGGTACAGTCCTGGGGCTGGTGGGTCAGTGCCAGGATGTCATACCTGACCTGACAAGGGGGAGAATGGACAAAGGGTGCCAAGCACCTGGGGCTACTGCCCCCCCAACCCTGACTACTGTCAGTGGCCCCTGTAGCATTTTGCTGTCTGTCTGTTGGGACACACCTGTGGGCCAGTTAAGGTTAGGTGCTGCACAGGTGGTGTCCACAGGTGAGGAGAAGGGTTCCCCATGGATTGGCTTGGTGGGCCCTGAGAGTATGGACAGAGGGAGTCCAATAGGTTCAGATTGGCATAGAACTGGAGTCTGCCCCTGCAGTTGCGGGCCAGGTCCTTGTTCTATCGCCCCAAGCAGGGAAGACCATCACGGTGGTGATTGGTCTACCCTGCGTTTTGGCTGGAAGGGGGTTGTGTTGGACCTGGCCCTTTTTGTGGGGTCATCCCTAAACTTTTTGCCTTCCTCCTGTATTTTTCCTGACCTGTTGTTGGCTGATTTATGACTCTGGGCACCTTACCACTGCTGATCAGTGCTAAGGTGCATATGCTCTCCCTATGGTAAAATGTATACATTGATTGGTGTCCATGATTGGTTCATTTGGTTTACTGTCAGCCCCTAGTAGAGTGCACCAGGAGTGCCAGGGCTTGTAAATACAAATGCCGCTAGTGGGCTTGCAGCACTGGTTGTGCCACCCACAGAAGCGGCCTAGTAAAATGTGTCTAGGATCTGCCACTGCAGAACCTGCGCGCGGTCTGGTACCGTCGCGCTGACTGCGCAAGTGCACCCACTTGCCAGTCCCTAAACCTTCCCTTAACTACATATTAGTCACCCCTCTGGTAGGCCCAAGGGCAGGGTGCATTGTAGGCATAAGGTAGGACATGCCCTGATGTGTGTGGCATGTCTTAATAGTGAATTACAGCCATTTTCGTTTTTCACTATTGAAGGCTACCTGCTCTCCATAGGCCAGAATGGGCTGCTGGAGTCACTACACGCTGTGACCCCAGTGGACTCATAGAGCATGGTAGAAAGTCATGTTTAGTATGCCTGAACTCAGAATAATAAAATACTTCTTTTAGTAAAGTTTATTTTAATATCCTGCGTTTGTAAATACTACTTTTAGAAAGTTAGTATTTACTGATCTGGCCATTCAGTCCGCCTCTGCGCTGTGTGTGTGTGTGTTCTGCCTAGCAACAGTAAGGAGCAGGGTTGGGGAAACCCCAGAGACAGGCTGGCTGCCAGGTGGTGGGTAGGGAGATTACACCAGGATGGGTGGGAGGAGTACACCTTGACTCTTGAATAGACCTGTGCCCTGCCAGCACAAAGCCGGCGCCGCCCCCTGTGGAGCGGCTGATGTCTCTGCCCTGCTGCTGAAAGGAAAGCGCAGAGTCACCACAACAAAGTGCTCCAAAACTGGACTGAGCCAGGCCCAGGCCCCCTGGCGCTAAAGAACAAAAGAATTGTGCTATAAAAGTAGGAGCCTGGCTCCTAAGAAATCAGATCCTGTTGACGCCAAGACGAACCTCTGCCTGAAGGAGAAGGACCTGGAGAAGCTGAAGGAGGAATACTGTCTCTCTGCCTAAGAGACTGGCCTGCAGTGGGTGCCTGCTGCTGGAAGGAGAGGAAGAAAAGACTACAGAAAAGACTTTTAATCAACTTGTGCTGAAAACAATCTCCAAGGGCTTGCTAGTGAACTTGCCCCCTGATCTGCGCCCCAGGAACAGTGGGCGCTACCTTCCTGAAGAAGAGGAGAAGTGCCAAGGAGTGATTCTGCCAGCTGACCCCTGAGAACCTGAGCATCCCCTGACCTCACTGAGCAACGCGACTTCTGCGGCTGGTGTGGCTGCAAACAAAGTAAAGGCCTGATAGCCCGAGCACCGTGAACAGCTGCCCCCTCGAGCCGTAGCTCGCAAAGTAAGGAGGAGAGTCCTGCGTCTGAGCGCCGAGCCCCCTGTGACCCCGCCGGGTTGTGGAGGCTCTTGTGAGGACCGTGCCCTGGTTCGCCGTGCGAAGCTGACAGCGCGCTGCGCTGTGAAATCACCCCCGAGACTGCCCTCCTGCTTCTGACCCCCCTTCGCGGCGACCTGCATCCTGCCCGAGCGCCCCACGAAGCTCCGCTGTCCCCTGGACACTTGGGACGCCAGCGCGACGTGGGACACCCCTGGACTGGACCGCGAGGCCGCCACGCACCTTCGCCGTGAATTCTACAAGGTATTGTGCCAGCGCGTGAAAAGTACGACCCGTACTTGCTTTCGTACGGACCGTACCGATCGTCCCAGGGTTGAGTCCAAGTGTTAGTTTGAAGCGTACTGCCTTTTAAGTTTGAGCGTATTTACTGCCTGGAAGCAAGTTCGCACCGTACTGACGCCGGGAATCACCTGGTTCGCCTCGTACATTTGCCCCATACTGACTGTACCAATATCCTGGTTCGCGCTGTAATAATAGCTTGGTTCGCACTGTACTGCCTTTTGACCCGCTCTGAGTTCGCACCGTACTGAGGAAGCCGTGTTCGCACCGGACCGGTGCTTCCCTCCAGGTACGGAGCGTCCCTGACAGTCCGAACCGTACCTGCATAGAAAACCATTGCCGGTGCTCACGCGAGAAGAGTGAGACTCGGCAAGCGTACTCGGGCTCACGCGAGAAGCGTGAGAAACGGCAAGGTCCTGTTAAAACCTTGCCCAGAGTACCCCAAAGGCGCTACGAAGGGCCCCGAAGACCTAAAGAACTTATTTTAAAGAGAACTGTGCCATTTTAAAACCTGTGGACTGCCCTTAAGCATTTTAAAGTAACTGGATTGAGATTCGCTAAGAGAACTGTATTTATTCAACCTGCCTAAAAGAAAACCCTTTTATATAAAGACTTCTACTTTTGATAAATACAGCCTTGTGTCTTTTGTGTGGTGGGGTGGTGATAATTGTGTGGGACAACTTGAACGCTTAACCATAAGCCCTCTGGAAATTTAGCCTGACTGCTCGCGCCACGTTACCTAGAGGGTGAGCAGGGGTTATTTTTAAAGAGGTGATCCTTTGCCCTGACTTAGATGAAAAGGGTCCCTGCTTGTCGCAAGTGCATACCTGCGCCAACCAGAGACCCCGGATTCTAACAGGGGTCATGCTAGGGGTGGTGTTTCAGGGTTTAGGGCAGTGCAGTGGTGTTCCGGCAGTGTAGGGGGTCATGCTGGGGGTGGTGTTTCAGGGTTTAGGGCAGTCTAGGGGGCCGTGCAGGGGCTGTTGTTTCAGGGTTTAGGGCAGTGCAGTGGTGTTCGGGCAGTGTAGGGAGTCGTGCTGGGGCTCGTGTTTCAGGGTTTAGGGCAGTGCAGTTGTGTTCGGGCAGTGTAGGGGGTCGTGCTGGGGGTGGTGTTTCAGGGTTTAGGGCAGTGGTGTTCGTGCAAGGTAGGGGGTCTTGCTGGGGATGATGTTTCAGGGTGTAGGGCGGTGCGTGGTGTTCGGGCAGTGTAGGGGGTCATGCTTGGGATGATGTTTCAGGGTTTTGGGCAGTGCAGTGGTCTTCGGGCAGTGTAAGGGGTTGTGCTGGGGGTGGTGTTTCAGGGTTTAGGGCAGTGCAGTGGTGTTCCGGCAGTGTAGGGGGTCGTGCTGGGGGTGGTGTTTCAGGGTTTAGGGCAGTGCAGTGGTGTTCCAGCAGTGTAAGGGGTCGTGCAGGGGCTGGTGTTTCAGGGTTTAGGGCAGTGCAGTGGTGTTCGGGCAGTGTAGGGGGTCGTGCAGTGGCTGGTGTTTCAGGGTTTAGGGCAGTGCAGTAGTGTTCGGACAGTGTAGGGGGTCGTGCAGGGGCTAGTGTTTCAGGGTTTAGGGCAGTGCAGTGGTGTTCGGGCAGTGTAGGGGGTCTTGCTGGGGCTGGTGTTTCAGGGTTTAGGGAAGTGCAGTGGTGTTCGGGCAGTGTAGGGGGTCTTGCTGGGGCTGGTGTTTCAGGGTTTAGGGCAGTGCAGTGGTGTTCGAGCAGTGTAGGGGGTCTTGCTGGGGATGGTGTTTCAGGGTTTAGGGCAGTAGTGTTCGGGCAATGTACGGGGTCTTGCTTGGGATGATGTTTCAGGGTTTAGGGCAGTGAAGTGGTGTTCCGGCAGTGTAGGGGGTCATGCTGGGGGTGGTGTTTCAGGGTTTAGGGTAGTGTAGGGGGTCGTACAGGGGCTGGTGTTTCAGGGTATAGGGCAGTGCAGTGGTGTTCGGGCAGTGTAGAGGGTCTTGCAGGGGCTGGTGTTTTAGGGTTTAGGGCAGTGCGGTGGTGTTCGGGCAGTGTAGTGGGTCGTGCTGGGGCTGGTGTATCAGGGATTAAGGCAGTGCGGTGGTGCTCGGGCAGTGAAGGGGTCGTGTTGCGGCTGGTGTTTCAGGGTGTAGGGCAGTGCAGTGGTGTTTGGGCAGTGACGAGGTTCGTGCTGGGGGTGGTGTTTCAGGGTTTAGGGCAGTGCAGTGGTGTTCGGGCAGTGTAGGGGGTCGTGCAGGGGATGGTGTTTCAGGGTTTAGGGCAGTGCAGTGGTGTTTGGGCAGTGTAGGGGGTCGTGCAGGGGATGGTGTTTCAGGGTTTATGGCAGTGCAGTGGTGTTTGGGCAGTGTAGGGGGTAGTGCAGGGGCTGGTGTTTCAGGGTCTAGGGCAGTTCAGTGGTGTTTGGGCAGTGTAGGGGGTCGTGCAGGGGCTGGTGTTTCAGGGTTTAGGGCAGTGCAGTTGTGTTCGGGCAGTGTAGGGGGTCGTGCTGGGGCTGGTGTTTCAGGATTTAGGGCAGTGCAGTGGTGTTCGGGCAGTGTAGGGGGTCTTGCTGGGGGTGGTCTTTCAGGGTTTAGGGAAGTGCAGTGGTGTTCAGGCAGTGTAGGGGGTCTTGCTGGGGCTGGTGTTTCAGGGTTTAGGACAGTACAGTGGTTTTCGGGCAGTGTAGGGGGTCGTGCTGGGGGTGGTGCTTCAGGGTTTAGGGCAGTGCAGTGGTGTTCGGGAATTGTAGGGGGTCATGCAGGGGTGGTGTTTCAGGGTTTAGGGCAGTGCAGTGGTGTTCAGGCAGAGTAGGGGGTCATGCCTGGGGTGGTGTTTAGGGTTTAGGGCAGTGCAGTGGTGTGCGGGCAGTGTAGGGGGTCATGCTGGGGGTGGTGCTTCAGGGTTTAGGGCAGTGCAGTGGTGTTCGGGCATTGTAGGGGTCGTGCAGGGGGTGGTGTTTCAGGGTTTAGGGCAGTGCAGTGGTGTTCGGGCATTGTAGGGGGTCGTGCAGGGGGTGGTGTTTCAGGGTGTAGGGCAGTGCAGTGGTGTTCAGGCATTGTTGGGGGTCTTGCTGGGGGTGGTGTTTCAGGGTTTAGTGCAGTGGTGTTCGGGCAGTGTAGGGTGTCTTGCCGGGGTTTGTGTTTCAGGGTTAAGGGCAGAGAAGTGGTGTTCGGGCAGTGTAGGCGGTCGTGGTGGGGCTGGTGTTTTAGGGTTTAGGGCAGTGCAGTGGTGTTCGGGCAGTGTAGGGGTAGTGCAACGGCTGGTGTTTCAGGGTTCAGGGCACTGCAGTGGTGTTCGGGCTGTGGAGGGAGTCGTGCTGGGGCTGATGTTTCAGGGTTTAAGGCAGTGCAGTGGTGTTCGGGCACTGTAGGGGGTCGTGCTGGGGCTGGTGTTTCAGGGTTTAGGGCAATGGAGTGGTGTTCGGGCAGTGTGGGGGGTCGTGCTGGGGCTGGTGTTTCAGGGTTTAGGGCAGTGCAGTGGTGTGCGGGCAGTGTAGGGCGTTGTGCTGGGGCTAGTGTTTTAGGGTTTAGGGCAGTGCAGTGGTGATCGGGCAGTGTAGGGGGTCATGCTGGGGTTGGTGTTTCAGGGTTTAGGGCAGTGCAGTGGTGTTCGGTCATTGTAGAGGGTTGTGCTGGGGGTGGTGTTTCAGGGTTTAGGGCAGTGCAGTGGTGTTCGGGCAGTGTAGAGGGTCGTGCAGGGGGTGGTGTATCAGGGTTTAGAGCAGTGCAGTGGTGTTCGGGCAGTGTAGGGGTCTTGCTGAGGCTGGTGTTTCAGGGTTTATGGCAGTGCAGTGGTGTTTGGGCAGTGTAGGGGGTCTTGCTGGGGGTGGTGTTTCAGGGTTTAGGGCAGTGCAGTGGTGTTCAGGCAGTGTAGGGGGTCTTGCTGGGGGTGGTGTTTCAGGGTTTAGTGCAGTGGTCTTCGGGCAGTGTAGGGGGTTGTGCAGGGGCTGGTGTTTCAGGGTTTAGGGCACTGCAGAGGTGTTAGGGCAGTGTAGGGGGTCGTGCTGGGGCTGGTGTTTTAGGGTTTAGGGCAGTGCAGTGGTGTTCGGGCAGTGTATGGGTCTTGCTTGGGGCTGTGTTTCAGGGATTAGGGCAGTGCAGTGATGTTCGGGCAGTGTAGGGGGTCGTGCTGGGGGTGGTGTTTCAGGATTTAGGGCAGTGGTGTTCGGGCAGTGTACGGGGGCTTGCTTGGGATGATGTTTCAGGGTTTAGGGCAGTACAGCGGTGTTCGGGCAGTTTAGGGGGTCGTGCTGGGGGTGGTGTTTCAGGGTTTAGGGCAGTGCAGTGGTGTTCAGGCAGTGTAGGGGATCGTGCTGGGGTGGTGTTTCAGGGTTTAGGGTAGTGTAGGGTGTCGTGCAAGGGGTTGGTGTTTCAGGGTTTAGGGCAGTGCAGTGCTGTTAGGGCAGTGTAGGGGGTCTTGCAGGGGCTGGTGTTTCAGGGTGTAGGGCAGTGCAGTGGTGTTCGGGCAGGGTAGGGGGTCATGCTGGGGCTGGTGTTTCAGGGTTTAGGGCAGTGATGTGGTGTTTGGGCAGTGTAGGGGGTCGTGCTGGGGCTGGTGTTTCAGGGATTAGGGCAGGGCAGTGGTGTTCGGGCAGTGTAGGGGGTCGTGCTGGGGGTGGTGTTTCAGGGTTTAGGGCAGTGGTGTTCGGGCAGTGTAGGGGGTCTTGCTAGGGATGATGTTTCAGGGTTTAGGGCAGTGCAGTGGTGTGCGGGCAGTGTAGGGGTCTTGCTGGGGTGGTGTTTCATGGTTTAGTGCAGTGCAGTGGTGTTCGAGAAGTATAGGGGGTCTTGCTGGGGGTGGTGTTTCAGGGTTTAGTGCAGTGGAGTTTGGGCAGTGTAGAGGTTCTTGCTGGGGGTGGTGTTTCAGGGTTTAGTGCAGTGGTGTTCGGGCAGTGTAGGGGGTCTTGCTGGGGCTGGTGTTTCAGGGTATAGGTTTGTGCAGTGTTGTTCGGGCAGTGTAGGGGGTCTTGCTGGGGCTGGTTTTTCAGGGTTTAGGGGAGTGCAGTGGTGTTCGGGCAGTGTAGGGGTCTTAATGGGGCTGGTGTTTCAGGGTTTAGGGCAGTGTAGTTGTGTTCGGGCAGTGTAGGGGGTCGTGCTGGGGTGGTGTTTCAGGGTTTAGGGCAGTGGTGTTCAGGCAGTGTAGGGGGTTGTGCAGGGGGTGGTGTTTCAGGGATTAGGGCAGTGCAGTGGTGTTCGGGCAGTGTAGAGGGTCGTGCAGGGGTGGTGTTTCAGGGTTTAGGGCAGTGAAGTGGTGTTTAAGCAGTGTAGGGGCTTGTGCTGGGGCTGGTGTTTCAGGGTTAAGGGCAGTGCAGTGGTGTTCGGGCAGTGTATGGGTCTTGCTTGGGGCTGTGTTTCAGGGATTAGGGCAGTGCAGTGATGTTCGGGCAGTGTAGGGGGTCGTGCTGGGGGTGGTGTTTCAGGATTTAGGGCAGTGGTGTTCGGGCAGTGTACGGGGGCTTGCTTGGGATGATGTTTCAGGGTTTAGGGCAGTACAGCGGTGTTCGGGCAGTTTAGGGGGTCGTGCTGGGGGTGGTGTTTCAGGGTTTAGGGCAGTGCAGTGGTGTTCAGGCAGTGTAGGGGATCGTGCTGGGGTGGTGTTTCAGGGTTTAGGGTAGTGTAGGGTGTCGTGCAAGGGGTTGGTGTTTCAGGGTTTAGGGCAGTGCAGTGCTGTTAGGGCAGTGTAGGGGGTCTTGCAGGGGCTGGTGTTTCAGGGTGTAGGGCAGTGCAGTGGTGTTCGGGCAGGGTAGGGGGTCATGCTGGGGCTGGTGTTTCAGGGTTTAGGGCAGTGATGTGGTGTTTGGGCAGTGTAGGGGGTCGTGCTGGGGCTGGTGTTTCAGGGATTAGGGCAGGGCAGTGGTGTTCGGGCAGTGTAGGGGGTCGTGCTGGGGGTGGTGTTTCAGGGTTTAGGGCAGTGGTGTTCGGGCAGTGTAGGGGGTCTTGCTAGGGATGATGTTTCAGGGTTTAGGGCAGTGCAGTGGTGTGCGGGCAGTGTAGGGGTCTTGCTGGGGTGGTGTTTCATGGTTTAGTGCAGTGCAGTGGTGTTCGAGAAGTATAGGGGGTCTTGCTGGGGGTGGTGTTTCAGGGTTTAGTGCAGTGGAGTTTGGGCAGTGTAGGGGTTCTTGCTGGGGGTGGTGTTTCAGGGTTTAGTGCAGTGGTGTTCGGGCAGTGTAGGGGGTCTTGCTGGGGCTGGTGTTTCAGGGTATAGGTTTGTGCAGTGTTGTTCGGGCAGTGTAGGGGGTCTTGCTGGGGCTGGTTTTTCAGGGTTTAGGGGAGTGCAGTGGTGTTCGGGCAGTGTAGGGGTCTTAATGGGGCTGGTGTTTCAGGGTTTAGGGCAGTGTAGTTGTGTTCGGGCAGTGTAGGGGGTCGTGCTGGGGTGGTGTTTCAGGGTTTAGGGCAGTGGTGTTCAGGCAGTGTAGGGGGTTGTGCAGGGGGTGGTGTTTCAGGGATTAGGGCAGTGCAGTGGTGTTCGGGCAGTGTAGAGGGTCGTGCAGGGGTGGTGTTTCAGGGTTTAGGGCAGTGAAGTGGTGTTTAAGCAGTGTAGGGGCTTGTGCTGGGGCTGGTGTTTCAGGGTTAAGGGCAGTGCAGTGGTGTCCGGGCAGTGTTGGGGGTCTTGCTGGGGCTGGTGTTTCAGGGTTCAGGGCAGTGCAGTTGTGTTCGGGCAGTGTAGGGGGTCGTGCTGGGGGTGGTGTTTCAGGGTTTAGGGCAGCGGTGTTCGTGCAAGGTAGGGGGTCTTGCTGGGGATGATGTTTCAGGGTGTAGGGCGGTGGGTGGTGTTCGGGCAGTGTAGGGGGTCATGCTTGGGATGATGTTTCATGGTTTTGGGCACTGCAGTGGTCTTCGAGCAGTGTAGGGGGTCGTGCTAGGGGTGGTGTTTCAGGGTTTAGGGCAGTGCAGTGGTGTTCCGGCAGTGTAGGGGGTCATGCTGGGGGTGGTGTTTCAGGGTTTAGGGCAGTCTAGGGGGCCGTGCAGGGGCTGTTGTTTCAGGGTTTAGGGCAGTGCAGTGGTGTTCGGGCAGTGTAGGGAGTCGTGCTGGGGCTCGTGTTTCAGGGTTTAGGGCAGTGCAGTTGTTTTCGGGCAGTGTAGGGGGTCGTGCTGGGGGTGGTGTTTCAGGGTTTAGGGCAGTGGTGTTCGTCCAAGGTAGGGGGTCTTGCTGGGGATGATGTTTCAGGGTGTAGGGCGGTGCGTGGTGTTCGGGCAGTGTAAGGGGTTGTGCTGGGGGTGGTGTTTCAGGGTTTAGGGCAGTGCAGTGGTGTTCCGGCAGTGTAGGGGGTCGTGCTGGGGGTGGTGTTTCAGGGTTTAGGGCAGTGCAGTGGTGTTCCAGCAGTGTAAGGGGTCGTGCAGGGGCTGGTGTTTCAGGGTTTAGGGCAGTGCAGTGGTGTTCGGGCAGTGTAGGGGGTCGTGCAGTGGCTGGTGTTTCAGGGTTTAGGGCAGTGCAGTAGTGTTCGGACAGTGTAGGGGGTCGTGCAGGGGCTAGTGTTTCAGGGTTTAGGGCAGTGCAGTGGTGTTCGGGCAGTGTAGGGGGTCTTGCTGGGGCTGGTGATTGAGGGTTTGGGGCAGTGCAGTGGTGTTCGGGCAGTGTAGGGTGTCTTGCTGGGGCTGGTGTTTTAGGGTTTAGGGCAGTAGTGTTTGGGCAGTATACAGGGTCTTGCTTGGGATGATGTTTCATGGTTTAGGGCAGTGCAGTGCAGTGGTGTTCTGGTAGTATAGGGGGTCGTGCTGGGGGTGGTGTTTCAGGGTTTAGGGTAGTGTAGGGGGTCGTACAGGGGCTGGTGTTTCAGGGTATAGGGCAGTGCAGTTGTGTTCGGGCAGTGTAGGGGGTCATGCTGGGGCTGGTGTTTTAGGGTTTAGGGCAGTGCGGTGGTGTTCGGGCAGTGTAGGGGTCATGTTGGGGCTGGTGGTTTAGGGCAGTGCAGTGGTGTTCGGGCAGTGTAGGGGGTCGTGCTGGGAGTGGTATTTCAGGGTTTAGGGCAGTGCAGTGGTGTTCCGGCAGTGTAGGGGGTCGTGCTGGGGGTGGTGTTTCAGGGTTTAGGGCAGTCTAGGGGGTCGTGCAGGGGCTGGTGTTTCAGGGTTTAGGGCAGTGCAGTGGTGTTCAGGAAGTGCGGGGGGTCGTGCTGGGGCTAGTGTTTCAGGGTTTAGGGCAGTGCAGTGGTATTCGGGCAGTGTAGGGGTCATGCTGGGGCTGGTGTTTCAGGGTTTAGGGCAGTGCAGTGGTGTCCGGGCAGTGTAGGGGCTCGTGCAGGGGCTGGTGTTTCAGGGTTTAGGGCAGAGCAGTGGTGTTCGGGGAGTGTAGGGGGTCTTGCAGGAGCTGGTGTTTCAGGGTTTAGGGCAGTGCAGTGGTGTTCGGGCAGTGTAGGGGGTCGTGCAGGGGCTGATGTTTCAGGGTTTAGGGCAGTGAAGTGGTGTTCGGGCAGTGTAGGGGGTCGTGCTGGGGCTGGTGTTTCAAGGTTTAGGGCAGTAGTGTTCGGGCAGTGTACGGGGTCTTGCTTGGGATGATGTTTCAGGGTTTAGGGCAGTGCAGTGGTTTTCGGGCAGCGTAGGTGCTCTTGCTGGGGGTGATGTTTCAGGGTTTAAGGCAGTGTAGGGGTCGTGCTCGGGGTGATGAATCAGGGTTTAGGGCAGTGCAGTGGTGTTCAGGCAGTGTAGGGGGTGATGCTGGGGCTTGTGTTTTAGGGTTTAGGTCTGTGCAGTGGTGTTCGGGCAGTGTAGGGGGTCTTGCTGGGGCTCATGTTTTAGGGTTTAGGGCAGTGCAGTGGGGTTCGGGCAGTGTAGGGGGTTGTGCTGGGGGTGGTGTTTCAGGGTTTAGGCAGTGCAGTGGTGTTCGGGCAGTGTAGGGGGTCGTGCAGGGGCTGGTGTTTCAGGGTTTTATGGCAGTGCAGTGGTGTTCGGGCAGTGTAGGGGGTTGTGCTGGGGCTGGTGTTTCAGGGTTTAGGGCAGTGCATTGGTGTTCGGGCAGTGTAGGGGTCGTGCTGGGGCTGGTGTTTCAGGGTTTAGGGCAGTGCAGTGGTGTTCGGGCAGTGTAGGGGGTCGTGCAGGGGCAGGTGTTTCAGAGTTTAGGGCAGTGCAGAGGTGTTCGGGCAGTGTAGGGATCGTGCTGCGGGTGGTGTTTCAGGGTTTAGGGCAGTGGTGTTCAAGCAGTGTACGGGGGCTTGCTTGGGATGATGTTTCAGGGTTTAGGGCAGTGCAGTGGTGTTCCGGCAGTGTTGGGGGTCGTGCTGGGGGTGGTGTTTCAGGGTTTAGGGCAGTCTAGGGGGTCGTGCAGGGGCTGGTGTTTCAGGGTTTAGGGCAGTGCAGTGGTGTTCGGGCAGTGTAGGGGGTCTTCCAGGGGCTGGTGTTTCCGGGTTTAGGGCAGTGCAGTGGTGTTCAGGCAGTGTAGGGGGTCGTGCTGGGGCTGGTGTTTCAGGGTTTAGGGCAGTGCAATGGTGTTCGGGCAGTGTAGGGGGTCATGCAGGGGCTGGTGTTTCAGGGTTTAGGGCAGTGCAGTGGTGTTCGGGCAGTGTAGGGGGTCGTGCTGGGGCTGGTGTTTCAGGGTTTAGGGAAGTGCAGTGGTGTTCGGGCAGTGTAGGGGGTCTTGCTGGGGCTGGTGTTTCAGGGTTTAGGGCAGTGCAGTGGTGTTCGAGCAGTGTAGGGGGTCTTGCTGGGGATGGTGTTTCAGGGTTTAGGGCAGTAGTGTTCGGGCAATGTACGGGGTCTTGCTTGGGATGATGTTTCAGGGTTTAGGGCAGTGAAGTGGTGTTCCGGCAGTGTAGGGGGTCATGCTGGGGGTGGTGTTTCAGGGTTTAGGGTAGTGTAGGGGGTCGTACAGGGGCTGGTGTTTCAGGGTATAGGGCAGTGCAGTGGTGTTCGGGCAGTGTAGAGGGTCTTGCAGGGGCTGGTGTTTTAGGGTTTAGGGCAGTGCGGTGGTGTTCGGGCAGTGTAGTGGGTCGTGCTGGGGCTGGTGTATCAGGGATTAAGGCAGTGCGGTGGTGCTCGGGCAGTGAAGGGGTCGTGTTGCGGCTGGTGTTTCAGGGTTTAGGGCAGTGCAGTGGTGTTTGGGCAGTGACGAGGATCGTGCTGGGGGTGGTGTTTCAGGGTTTAGGGCAGAGCAGTGGTGTTCGGGCAGTGTAGGGGGTCGTGCTGGGGGTGGTGTATCAGGGTTTAGGGCAGTGTAGGGGATCGTGTAGGGGCTGGTGTTTCAGGGTTTAGGGCAGTGCAGTGGTGTTCGGGCAGTGTAGGGGGTCGTGCTGGGGCTGGTGTTTCAGGGTTTAGGGCAGTGCAGTAGTGTCCGGGCATTGTAGGGGGTCATGCAGGGGCTGGTGTTTCAGGGTTTAGGGCAGTGCAGTGGTGTTCGGGCAGTGTAGGGGGTTGTGCAGGGGCTGGTGTTTCAGGGTTTAGGGCAGTGCAGTGGTGTTCGGGCAGTGTAGGGGGTCGTGCAGGGGCTGGTGTTTCAGTGTTTAGGGCAGTGCAGTGGTGTTCGGGCAGTGTAGGGGTCGTGCTGGGGCTGGTGTTTCAGGGTTTAGGGCAGTGCAGTGGTGTCCAGGCAGTGTAGGGGGTCATGCAGGGGCTGGTGTTTCAGGGTTTAGGGCAGAGCAGTGGTGTTCGGGGAGTGTAGGGTGTCTTGCTGGGGCTGGTGTTTCAGGGTTTAGGGCAGTAGTGTTTGGGAAGTGTACGGGGTCTTGCTTGGGATGATGTTTCAGGGTTTAGGGCAGTGCAGTGGTGTTCCGGTAGTGTAGGGGGTTGTGCTGGGGGTGGTGTTTAAGGCTTTAGGGTAGTGTAGGGGGTCGTACAGGGGCTGGTGTTTGAGGGTATAGGGTAGTGCAGTGGTGTTCGGGCAGTGTAGGGGGTCATGCTGGGGCTGGTGTTTCAGGGTTTAGGGCAGTGCGGTAATGTTCGGGCAGTGTAGGGGTCGTGTTGGGGCTAGTGGTTTAGGGCAGTGCAGTGGTGTTCGGGCAGTGTAGGGGGTCGTGCTGGGAGTGGTGTTTCAGGGTTTAGGACAGGGCAGTGGTGTTCCGGCAGTGTAGGGGGTCGTGCTGGGGGTTGTGTTTCAGGGTTTAGGGCAGTCTAGGGGGTTGTGCAGGGGCTGGTGTTTCAGGGTTTAGGGCAGTGCAGTGGTGTTCAGGCAGTGCAGGGGGTCGTGCTGGGGCTAGTGTTTCAGGGTTTAGGGCAGTGCAGTGGTATTCGGGCAGTGTAGGGGTCATGCTGGGGCTGGTGTTTCAGGGTTTAGGGCAGTGCAGTGGTGTCCGGGCAGTGTAGGGGGTCATGCAGGGGCTGGTGTTTCAGGGTTTAGGGCAGGGCAGTGGTGTTCGGGGAGTGTAGGGGGTCGTGCAGGAGCTGGTGTTTCAGGGTTTAGGGCAGTGCAGTGGTGTTCGGGCAGTGTAGGGGGTTATGCAGGGGCTGGTGTTTCAGGGTTTAGGGCAGTGAAGTGGTGTTCGGGCAGTGTAGGGGGTCATGCTGGGGCTGGTGTTTCAGGGTTTAGGGAAGTGCAGTGGTGTTCGGGCAGTGTAGGGGGTCGTGCTGGGGGTGGTGTTTCAGGGTTTAGGGCAGTAGTGTTTGGGCAGTGTACGGGGTCTTGCTTGGGATGATGTTTCAGGGTTTAGGGCAGTGCAGTGGTGTTCGGGGAGTGTAGGTGCTCTTGCTGTGGGTGATGTTTCAGGGTTTAGGGCAGTGTAGGGGTCATGCTCGGGGTGATGAATCAGGGTTTAGGGCAGTGCAGTGGTGTTCGGGCAGTGTAGGGGGTCTTGCTGGGTCTGGTGTTTCAGGGTTTAGGGCAGTGCAGTTGTGTTCGGGCAGTGTAGGGAGTCGTGCTGGGGCTCGTGTTTTAGGGTTTAGGGCAGTGCAGTGGTGTTCGGGCAGTGCAGGGGGTCGTGCAGGGGGTGGTGTTTCAGGGTGTAGGGCAGTGCAGTGGTGTTCAGGCATTGTTGGGGGTCTTGCTGGGGGTGGTGTTTCAGGGTTTAGTGCAGTGGTGTTCGGGCAGTGTAGGGTGTCTTGCCGGGGTTTGTGTTTCAGGGTTAAGGGCAGAGAAGTGGTGTTCGGGCAGTGTAGGCGGTCGTGGTGGGGCTGGTGTTTTAGGGTTTAGGGCAGTGCAGTGGTGTTCGGGCAGTGTAGGGGTAGTGCAACGGCTGGTGTTTCAGGGTTCAGGGCACTGCAGTGGTGTTCGGGCTGTGGAGGGAGTCGTGCTGGGGCTGATGTTTCAGGGTTTAAGGCAGTGCAGTGGTGTTCGGGCACTGTAGGGGGTCGTGCTGGGGCTGGTGTTTCAGGGTTTAGGGCAATGGAGTGGTGTTCGGGCAGTGTGGGGGGTCGTGCTGGGGCTGGTGTTTCAGGGTTTAGGGCAGTGCAGTGGTGTGCGGGCAGTGTAGGGCGTTGTGCTGGGGCTAGTGTTTTAGGGTTTAGGGCAGTGCAGTGGTGATCGGGCAGTGTAGGGGGTCATGCTGGGGTTGGTGTTTCAGGGTTTAGGGCAGTGCAGTGGTGTTCGGTCATTGTAGAGGGTTGTGCTGGGGGTGGTGTTTCAGGGTTTAGGGCAGTGCAGTGGTGTTCGGGCAGTGTAGAGGGTCGTGCAGGGGGTGGTGTATCAGGGTTTAGAGCAGTGCAGTGGTGTTCGGGCAGTGTAGGGGTCTTGCTGAGGCTGGTGTTTCAGGGTTTATGGCAGTGCAGTGGTGTTTGGGCAGTGTAGGGGGTCTTGCTGGGGGTGGTGTTTCAGGGTTTAGGGCAGTGCAGTGGTGTTCAGGCAGTGTAGGGGGTCTTGCTGGGGGTGGTGTTTCAGGGTTTAGTGCAGTGGTCTTCGGGCAGTGTAGGGGGTTGTGCAGGGGCTGGTGTTTCAGGGTTTAGGGCACTGCAGAGGTGTTAGGGCAGTGTAGGGGGTCGTGCTGGGGCTGGTGTTTTAGGGTTTAGGGCAGTGCAGTGGTGTTCGGGCAGTGTATGGGTCTTGCTTGGGGCTGTGTTTCAGGGATTAGGGCAGTGCAGTGATGTTCGGGCAGTGTAGGGGGTCGTGCTGGGGGTGGTGTTTCAGGATTTAGGGCAGTGGTGTTCGGGCAGTGTACGGGGGCTTGCTTGGGATGATGTTTCAGGGTTTAGGGCAGTACAGCGGTGTTCGGGCAGTTTAGGGGGTCGTGCTGGGGGTGGTGTTTCAGGGTTTAGGGCAGTGCAGTGGTGTTCAGGCAGTGTAGGGGATCGTGCTGGGGTGGTGTTTCAGGGTTTAGGGTAGTGTAGGGTGTCGTGCAAGGGGTTGGTGTTTCAGGGTTTAGGGCAGTGCAGTGCTGTTAGGGCAGTGTAGGGGGTCTTGCAGGGGCTGGTGTTTCAGGGTGTAGGGCAGTGCAGTGGTGTTCGGGCAGGGTAGGGGGTCATGCTGGGGCTGGTGTTTCAGGGTTTAGGGCAGTGATGTGGTGTTTGGGCAGTGTAGGGGGTCGTGCTGGGGCTGGTGTTTCAGGGATTAGGGCAGGGCAGTGGTGTTCGGGCAGTGTAGGGGGTCGTGCTGGGGGTGGTGTTTCAGGGTTTAGGGCAGTGGTGTTCGGGCAGTGTAGGGGGTCTTGCTAGGGATGATGTTTCAGGGTTTAGGGCAGTGCAGTGGTGTGCAGGCAGTGTAGGGGTCTTGCTGGGGTGGTGTTTCATGGTTTAGTGCAGTGCAGTGGTGTTCGAGAAGTATAGGGGGTCTTGCTGGGGGTGGTGTTTCAGGGTTTAGTGCAGTGGAGTTTGGGCAGTGTAGAGGTTCTTGCTGGGGGTGGTGTTTCAGGGTTTAGTGCAGTGGTGTTCGGGCAGTGTAGGGGGTCTTGCTGGGGCTGGTGTTTCAGGGTATAGGTTTGTGCAGTGTTGTTCGGGCAGTGTAGGGGGTCTTGCTGGGGCTGGTTTTTCAGGGTTTAGGGGAGTGCAGTGGTGTTCGGGCAGTGTAGGGGTCTTAATGGGGCTGGTGTTTCAGGGTTTAGGGCAGTGTAGTTGTGTTCGGGCAGTGTAGGGGGTCGTGCTGGGGTGGTGTTTCAGGGTTTAGGGCAGTGGTGTTCAGGCAGTGTAGGGGGTTGTGCAGGGGGTGGTGTTTCAGGGATTAGGGCAGTGCAGTGGTGTTCGGGCAGTGTAGAGGGTCGTGCAGGGGTGGTGTTTCAGGGTTTAGGGCAGTGAAGTGGTGTTTAAGCAGTGTAGGGGCTTGTGCTGGGGCTGGTGTTTCAGGGTTAAGGGCAGTGCAGTGGTGTTCGGGCAGTGTATGGGTCTTGCTTGGGGCTGTGTTTCAGGGATTAGGGCAGTGCAGTGATGTTCGGGCAGTGTAGGGGGTCGTGCTGGGGGTGGTGTTTCAGGATTTAGGGCAGTGGTGTTCGGGCAGTGTACGGGGGCTTGCTTGGGATGATGTTTCAGGGTTTAGGGCAGTACAGCGGTGTTCGGGCAGTTTAGGGGGTCGTGCTGGGGGTGGTGTTTCAGGGTTTAGGGCAGTGCAGTGGTGTTCAGGCAGTGTAGGGGATCGTGCTGGGGTGGTGTTTCAGGGTTTAGGGTAGTGTAGGGTGTCGTGCAAGGGGTTGGTGTTTCAGGGTTTAGGGCAGTGCAGTGCTGTTAGGGCAGTGTAGGGGGTCTTGCAGGGGCTGGTGTTTCAGGGTGTAGGGCAGTGCAGTGGTGTTCGGGCAGGGTAGGGGGTCATGCTGGGGCTGGTGTTTCAGTGTTTAGGGCAGTGATGTGGTGTTTGGGCAGTGTAGGGGGTTGTGCTGGGGCTGGTGTTTCAGGGATTAGGGCAGGGCAGTGGTGTTCGGGCAGTGTAGGGGGTCGTGCTGGGGGTGGTGTTTCAGGGTTTAGGGCAGTGGTGTTCGGGCAGTGTAGGGGGTCTTGCTAGGGATGATGTTTCAGGGTTTAGGGCAGTGCAGTGGTGTGCGGGCAGTGTAGGGGTCTTGTTGGGGGGTGGTGTTTCATGGTTTAGTGCAGTGCAGTGGTGTTCGAGAAGTATAGGGGGTCTTGCTGGGGGTGGTGTTTCAGGGTTTAGTGCAGTGGAGTTTGGGCAGTGTAGGGGTTCTTGCTGGGGGTGGTGTTTCAGGGTTTAGTGCAGTGGTGTTCGGGCAGTGTAGGGGGTCTTGCTGGGGCTGGTGTTTCAGGGTATAGGTTTGTGCAGTGTTGTTCGGGCAGTGTAGGGGGTCTTGCTGGGGCTGGTTTTTCAGGGTTTAGGGGAATGCAGTGGTGTTCGGGCAGTGTAGGGGTCTTAATGGGGCTGGTGTTTCAGGGTTTAGGGCAGTGTAGTTGTGTTCGGGCAGTGTAGGGGGTCGTGCTGGGGTGGTGTTTCAGGGTTTAGGGCAGTGGTGTTCAGGCAGTGTAGGGGGTTGTGCAGGGGGTGGTGTTTCAGGGATTAGGGCAGTGCAGTGGTGTTCGGGCAGTGTAGAGGGTCGTGCAGGGGTGGTGTTTCAGGGTTTAGGGCAGTGAAGTGGTGTTTAAGCAGTGTAGGGGCTTGTGCTGGGGCTGGTGTTTCAGGGTTAAGGGCAGTGCAGTGGTGTCCGGGCAGTGTTGGGGGTCTTGCTGGGGCTGGTGTTTCAGGGTTCAGAGCAGTGCAGTTGTGTTCGGGCAGTGTAGGGGGTCGTGCTGGGGGTGGTGTTTCAGGGTTTAGGGCAGCGGTGTTCGTGCAAGGTAGGGGGTCTTGCTGGGGATGATGTTTCAGGGTGTAGGGCGGTGGGTGGTGTTCGGGCAGTGTAGGGGGTCATGCTTGGGATGATGTTTCATGGTTTTGGGCACTGCAGTGGTCTTCGAGCAGTGTAGGGGGTCGTGCTAGGGGTGGTGTTTCAGGGTTTAGGGCAGTGCAGTGGTGTTCCGGCAGTGTAGGGGGTCATGCTGGGGGTGGTGTTTCAGGGTTTAGGGCAGTCTAGGGGGCCGTGCAGGGGCTGTTGTTTCAGGGTTTAGGGCAGTGCAGTGGTGTTCGGGCAGTGTAGGGAGTCGTGCTGGGGCTCGTGTTTCAGGGTTTAGGGCAGTGCAGTTGTTTTCGGGCAGTGTAGGGGGTCGTGCTGGGGGTGGTGTTTCAGGGTTTAGGGCAGTGGTGTTCGTCCAAGGTAGGGGGTCTTGCTGGGGATGATGTTTCAGGGTGTAGGGCGGTGCGTGGTGTTCGGGCAGTGTAGGGGGTCATGCTTGGGATGATGTTTCAGGGTTTTGGGCAGTGCAGTGGTCTTCGGGCAGTGTAAGGGGTTGTGCTGGGGGTGGTGTTTCAGGGTTTAGGGCAGTGCAGTGGTGTTCCGGCAGTGTAGGGGGTCGTGCTGGGGGTGGTGTTTCAGGGTTTAGGGCAGTGCAGTGGTGTTCCAGCAGTGTAAGGGGTCGTGCAGGGGCTGGTGTTTCAGGGTTTAGGGCAGTGCAGTGGTGTTCGGGCAGTGTAGGGGGTCGTGCAGTGGCTGGTGTTTCAGGGTTTAGGGCAGTGCAGTAGTGTTCGGACAGTGTAGGGGGTCGTGCAGGGGCTAGTGTTTCAGGGTTTAGGGCAGTGCAGTGGTGTTCGGGCAGTGTAGGGGGTCTTGCTGGGGCTGGTGATTGAGGGTTTGGGGCAGTGCAGTGGTGTTCGGGCAGTGTAGGGTGTCTTGCTGGGGCTGGTGTTTTAGGGTTTAGGGCAGTAGTGTTTGGGCAGTATACAGGGTCTTGCTTGGGATGATGTTTCATGGTTTAGGGCAGTGCAGTGCAGTGGTGTTCTGGTAGTATAGGGGGTCGTGCTGGGGGTGGTGTTTCAGGGTTTAGGGTAGTGTAGGGGGTCGTACAGGGGCTGGTGTTTCAGGGTATAGGGCAGTGCAGTTGTGTTCGGGCAGTGTAGGGGGTCATGCTGGGGCTGGTGTTTTAGGGTTTAGGGCAGTGCGGTGGTGTTCGGGCAGTGTAGGGGTCATGTTGGGGCTGGTGGTTTAGGGCAGTGCAGTGGTGTTCGGGCAGTGTAGGGGGTCGTGCTGGGAGTGGTATTTCAGGGTTTAGGGCAGTGCAGTGGTGTTCCGGCAGTGTAGGGGGTCGTGCTGGGGGTGGTGTTTCAGGGTTTAGGGCAGTCTAGGGGGTCGTGCAGGGGCTGGTGTTTCAGGGTTTAGGGCAGTGCAGTGGTGTTCAGGAAGTGCGGGGGGTCGTGCTGGGGCTAGTGTTTCAGGGTTTAGGGCAGTGCAGTGGTATTCGGGCAGTGTAGGGGTCATGCTGGGGCTGGTGTTTCAGGGTTTAGGGCAGTGCAGTGGTGTCCGGGCAGTGTAGGGGCTCGTGCAGGGGCTGGTGTTTCAGGGTTTAGGGCAGAGCAGTGGTGTTCGGGGAGTGTAGGGGGTCTTGCAGGAGCTGGTGTTTCAGGGTTTAGGGCAGTGCAGTGGTGTTCGGGCAGTGTAGGGGGTCGTGCAGGGGCTGATGTTTCAGGGTTTAGGGCAGTGAAGTGGTGTTCGGGCAGTGTAGGGGGTCGTGCTGGGGCTGGTGTTTCAAGGTTTAGGGCAGTAGTGTTCGGGCAGTGTACGGGGTCTTGCTTGGGATGATGTTTCAGGGTTTAGGGCAGTGCAGTGGTTTTCGGGCAGCGTAGGTGCTCTTGCTGGGGGTGATGTTTCAGGGTTTAAGGCAGTGTAGGGGTCGTGCTCGGGGTGATGAATCAGGGTTTAGGGCAGTGCAGTGGTGTTCAGGCAGTGTAGGGGGTGATGCTGGGGCTTGTGTTTTAGGGTTTAGGTCTGTGCAGTGGTGTTCGGGCAGTGTAGGGGGTCTTGCTGGGGCTCATGTTTTAGGGTTTAGGGCAGTGCAGTGGGGTTCGGGCAGTGTAGGGGGTTGTGCTGGGGGTGGTGTTTCAGGGTTTAGGCAGTGCAGTGGTGTTCGGGCAGTGTAGGGGGTCGTGCAGGGGCTGGTGTTTCAGGGTTTTATGGCAGTGCAGTGGTGTTCGGGCAGTGTAGGGGGTTGTGCTGGGGCTGGTGTTTCAGGGTTTAGGGCAGTGCATTGGTGTTCGGGCAGTGTAGGGGTCGTGCTGGGGCTGGTGTTTCAGGGTTTAGGGCAGTGCAGTGGTGTTCGGGCAGTGTAGGGGGTCGTGCAGGGGCAGGTGTTTCAGAGTTTAGGGCAGTGCAGAGGTGTTCGGGCAGTGTAGGGATCGTGCTGCGGGTGGTGTTTCAGGGTTTAGGGCAGTGGTGTTCAAGCAGTGTACGGGGGCTTGCTTGGGATGATGTTTCAGGGTTTAGGGCAGTGCAGTGGTGTTCCGGCAGTGTTGGGGGTCGTGCTGGGGGTGGTGTTTCAGGGTTTAGGGCAGTCTAGGGGGTCGTGCAGGGGCTGGTGTTTCAGGGTTTAGGGCAGTGCAGTGGTGTTCGGGCAGTGTAGGGGGTCTTCCAGGGGCTGGTGTTTCCGGGTTTAGGGCAGTGCAGTGGTGTTCAGGCAGTGTAGGGGGTCGTGCTGGGGCTGGTGTTTCAGGGTTTAGGGCAGTGCAATGGTGTTCGGGCAGTGTAGGGGGTCATGCAGGGGCTGGTGTTTCAGGGTTTAGGGCAGTGCAGTGGTGTTCGGGCAGTGTAGGGGGTCGTGCTGGGGCTGGTGTTTCAGGGTTTAGGGAAGTGCAGTGGTGTTCGGGCAGTGTAGGGGGTCTTGCTGGGGCTGGTGTTTCAGGGTTTAGGGCAGTGCAGTGGTGTTCGAGCAGTGTAGGGGGTCTTGCTGGGGATGGTGTTTCAGGGTTTAGGGCAGCAGTGTTCGGGCAATGTACGGGGTCTTGCTTGGGATGATGTTTCAGGGTTTAGGGCAGTGAAGTGGTGTTCCGGCAGTGTAGGGGGTCATGCTGGGGGTGGTGTTTCAGGGTTTAGGGTAGTGTAGGGGGTCGTACAGGGGCTGGTGTTTCAGGGTATAGGGCAGTGCAGTGGTGTTCGGGCAGTGTAGAGGGTCTTGCAGGGGCTGGTGTTTTAGGGTTTAGGGCAGTGCGGTGGTGTTCGGGCAGTGTAGTGGGTCGTGCTGGGGCTGGTGTATCAGGGATTAAGGCAGTGCGGTGGTGCTCGGGCAGTGAAGGGGTCGTGTTGCGGCTGGTGTTTCAGGGTTTAGGGCAGTGCAGTGGTGTTTGGGCAGTGACGAGGATCGTGCTGGGGGTGGTGTTTCAGGGTTTAGGGCAGAGCAGTGGTGTTCGGGCAGTGTAGGGGGTCGTGCTGGGGGTGGTGTATCAGGGTTTAGGGCAGTGTAGGGGATCGTGTAGGGGCTGGTGTTTCAGGGTTTAGGGCAGTGCAGTGGTGTTCGGGCAGTGTAGGGGGTCGTGCTGGGGCTGGTGTTTCAGGGTTTAGGGCAGTGCAGTAGTGTCCGGGCATTGTAGGGGGTCATGCAGGGGCTGGTGTTTCAGGGTTTAGGGCAGTGCAGTGGTGTTCGGGCAGTGTAGGGGGTTGTGCAGGGGCTGGTGTTTCAGGGTTTAGGGCAGTGCAGTGGTGTTCGGGCAGTGTAGGGGGTCGTGCAGGGGCTGGTGTTTCAGTGTTTAGGGCAGTGCAGTGGTGTTCGGGCAGTGTAGGGGTCGTGCTGGGGCTGGTGTTTCAGGGTTTAGGGCAGTGCAGTGGTGTCCAGGCAGTGTAGGGGGTCATGCAGGGGCTGGTGTTTCAGGGTTTAGGGCAGAGCAGTGGTGTTCGGGGAGTGTAGGGTGTCTTGCTGGGGCTGGTGTTTCAGGGTTTAGGGCAGTAGTGTTTGGGAAGTGTACGGGGTCTTGCTTGGGATGATGTTTCAGGGTTTAGGGCAGTGCAGTGGTGTTCCGGTAGTGTAGGGGGTTGTGCTGGGGGTGGTGTTTAAGGCTTTAGGGTAGTGTAGGGGGTCGTACAGGGGCTGGTGTTTGAGGGTATAGGGTAGTGCAGTGGTGTTCGGGCAGTGTAGGGGGTCATGCTGGGGCTGGTGTTTCAGGGTTTAGGGCAGTGCGGTAATGTTCGGGCAGTGTAGGGGTCGTGTTGGGGCTAGTGGTTTAGGGCAGTGCAGTGGTGTTCGGGCAGTGTAGGGGGTCGTGCTGGGAGTGGTGTTTCAGGGTTTAGGACAGGGCAGTGGTGTTCCGGCAGTGTAGGGGGTCGTGCTGGGGGTTGTGTTTCAGGGTTTAGGGCAGTCTAGGGGGTTGTGCAGGGGCTGGTGTTTCAGGGTTTAGGGCAGTGCAGTGGTGTTCAGGCAGTGCAGGGGGTCGTGCTGGGGCTAGTGTTTCAGGGTTTAGGGCAGTGCAGTGGTATTCGGGCAGTGTAGGGGTCATGCTGGGGCTGGTGTTTCAGGGTTTAGGGCAGTGCAGTGGTGTCCGGGCAGTGTAGGGGGTCATGCAGGGGCTGGTGTTTCAGGGTTTAGGGCAGGGCAGTGGTGTTCGGGGAGTGTAGGGGGTCGTGCAGGAGCTGGTGTTTCAGGGTTTAGGGCAGTGCAGTGGTGTTCGGGCAGTGTAGGGGGTTATGCAGGGGCTGGTGTTTCAGGGTTTAGGGCAGTGAAGTGGTGTTCGGGCAGTGTAGGGGGTCATGCTGGGGCTGGTGTTTCAGGGTTTAGGGAAGTGCAGTGGTGTTCGGGCAGTGTAGGGGGTCGTGCTGGGGGTGGTGTTTCAGGGTTTAGGGCAGTAGTGTTTGGGCAGTGTACGGGGTCTTGCTTGGGATGATGTTTCAGGGTTTAGGGCAGTGCAGTGGTGTTCGGGGAGTGTAGGTGCTCTTGCTGTGGGTGATGTTTCAGGGTTTAGGGCAGTGTAGGGGTCATGCTCGGGGTGATGAATCAGGGTTTAGGGCAGTGCAGTGGTGTTCGGGCAGTGTAGGGGGTCTTGCTGGGTCTGGTGTTTCAGGGTTTAGGGCAGTGCAGTTGTGTTCGGGCAGTGTAGGGGGTCGTGCTGGGGGTGGTGTTTCAGGGTTTAGGGCAGCGGTGTTCGTGCAAGGTAGGGGGTCTTGCTGGAGATGATGTTTCAGGGTGTAGGCCGGTGGGTGGTGTTCGGGCAGTGTAGGGGGTCATGCTTGGGATGATGTTTCAGGGTTTTGGGCAGTGCAGTGGTCTTCGGGCAGTGTAGGGGGTCGTGCTAGGGGTGGTGTTTCAGGGTTTAGGGCAGTGCAGTGGTGTTCCGGCAGTGTAGGGGGTCGTGCTGGGGGTGGTGTTTCAGGGTTTAGGGCAGTCTAGGGGGCCGTGCAGGGGCTGTTGTTTCAAGGTTTAGGGCAGTGCAGTGGTGTTCGGGCAGTGTAGGGAGTCGTGCTGGGGCTCGTGTTTCAGGGTTTAGGGCAGTGCAGTTGTGTTCGGGCAGTGTAGGGGGTCGTGCTGGGGGTGGTGTTTCAAGGTTTAGGGCAGTGGTGTTCGTGCAAGGTAGGGGGTCTTGCTGGGGATGATGTTTCAGGGTGTAGAGCGGTGCGTGGTGTTCGGGCAGTGTAGGGGGTCATGCTTGGGATGATATTTCAGGGTTTTGGGCTGTGCAGTGGTCTTCGGGTAGTGTAGGGGGTCGTGCTGGGGGTGGTGTTTCAGGGTTTAGGGCAGTGCAGTGGTGTTCCGGCAGTGTAGGGGGTCGTGCTGGGGGTGGTGTTTCAGGGTTTAGGGCAGTGCAGTGGTGTTCCGGCAGTGTAGGGGGTCGTGCAGGGGCTGGTGTTTCAGGGTTTAGGGCAGTGCAGTGGTGTTCGGGCAGTGTAGGGGGTCGTGCAGGGGCTGGTGTTTCAGGGTTTAGGGCAGTGCAGTAGTGTTCGGACAGTGCAGGGGGTCGTGCAGGGGCTAGTGTTTCAGGGTTTAGGGCAGTGCAGTGGTGTTCGGGCAGTGTAGGGGGTCTTGCTGGGGCTGGTGATTGAGAGTTTGGGGCAGTGCAGTGGTGTTCGGGCAGTGTAGGGTGTCTTGCTGGGGCTGGTGTTTTAGGGTTTAGGGCAGTAGTGTTTGGGCAGTGTATGAGGTCTTGCTTGGGATGATGTTTCATGGTTTAGGGCAGTGCAGTGGTGTTCCGGTAGTATAGGGGGTCGTGCTGGGGGTGGTGTTTCAGGGTTTAGGGTATTGTAGGGGGTCGTACAGGGGCTGGTGTTTCAGGGTATAGGGCAGTGCAGTGGTGTTCGGGCAGTGTAGGGGGTCATGCTGGGGCTTGTGTTTCAGGGTTTAGGGCAGTGCGGTGGTGTTCGGGCAGTGTAGGGGTCGTGTTGGGGCTGGTGGTTTAGGGCAGTGCAGTGGTGTTCGGGCAGTGTAGGGCGTCGTGCTGGGAGTGGTATTTCAGGGTTTAGGGCAGTGCAGTGGTGTTCCGGCAGTGTAGGGGGTCGTGCTGGGGGTGGTGTTTCAGGGTTTAGGGCAGTCTAGGGGGTCGTGCAGGGGCTGGTGTTTCAGGGTTTAGGGCAGTGCAGTGGTGTTCAGGTAGTGCGGGGGGTCGTGCTGGGGCTAGTGTTTCAGGGTTTAGGGCAGTGCAGTGGTATTCGGGCAGTGTAGGGGTCGTGCTGGGGCTGGTAGGGTTTAGGGCAGTGCAGTGGTGTCCAGGCAGTGTAGGGGCTCATGCAGGGGCTGGTGTTTCAGGGTTTTGGGCAGAGCAGTGGTGTTCGGGGAGTGTAGGGGGTCTTGCAGGAGCTGGTGTTTCAGGGTTTAGGGCAGTGCAGTGGTGTTCGGGCAGTGTAGGGGGTCGTGCAGGGGCTGGTGTTTCAGGGTTTAGGGCAGTGAAGTGGTGTCCGGGCAGTGTAGGGGGTCGTGCTGGGGCTGGTGTTTCAGGGTTTAGGGCAGTAGTGTTCGGGCAGTGTACGGGGTCTTGCTTGGGGTGATGTTTCAGGGTTTAGGGCAGTACAGTGGTTTTCGGGCAGCGTAGGTGCTCTTGCTGGGGGTGATGTTTCAGGGTTTAAGGCAGTGTAGGGGTCGTGCTCGGGGTGATGAATCAGGGTTTAGGGCAGTGCAGTGGTGTTCGGGCAGTGTAGGGGGTCTTGCTGGGGCTCATGTTTTAGGGTTTAGGGCAGTGCAGTGGGGTTCGGGCAGTGTAGGGGGTTGTGCTGGGGGTGGTGTTTCAGGGTTTAGGCAGTGCAGTGGTGTTAGGGCAGTGTAGGGGGTCGTGCAGGGGCTGGTGTTTCAGGGTTTTATGGCAGTGCAGTGGTGTTCGGGCAGTTTAGGGGGTTGTGCTGGGGCTGGTGTTTCAGGGTTTAGGGCAGTGCATTGGTGTTCGGGCAGTGTAGGGGTCGTGCTGGGGCTGGTGTTTCAGGGTTTAGGGCAGTGCAGTGGTGTTCGGGCAGTGTAGGGGGTCATGCAGGGGCTGGTGTTTCAGGGTTTAGGGCAGTGCAGTGGTGTTCGGGCAGTGTAGGGGGTCGTGCAGGGGCTGGTGTTTCAGAGTTTAGGGCAGTGCAGTGGTGTTCGGGCAGTGTAGGGATCGTGCTGTGGGTGGTGTTTCAGGGTTTAGGGCAGTGGTGTTCTAGCAGTGTACAGGGGCTTGCTTGGGATGATGTTTCAGGGTTTAGGGCAGTGCAGTGGTGTTCCGGCAGTGTAGGGGGTCATGCTGGGGGTGGTGTTTCAGGGTTTAGGGCAGTCTAGGGGGTCGTGCAGGGGCTGGTGTTTCAGGGTTTAGGGCAGTGCAGTGGTGTTCGGGAGGTGTAGGGGGTCTTCCAGGGGCTGGTGTTTCCGGGTTTAGGGCAGTGCAGTGGTGTTCAGGCAGTGTAGGGGGTCATGCTGGGGCTGGTGTTTCAGGGTTTAGGGCAGTGCAATAGTGTTCGGGCAGTGTAGGGGGTCATGCAGGGGCTGGTGTTTCAGGGTTTAGGGCAGTGCAGTGGTGTTCGGGCAGTGTAGGGGGTCGTGCTGGGGCTGGTGTTTCAGGGTTTAGGGAAGTGCAGTGGTGTTCGGGCAGTGTAGGGGGTCTTGCTGGGGCTGGTGTTTCAGGGTTTAGGGCAGTGCAGTGCTGTTCGAGCAGTGTAGGGGGTCTTGCTGGGGATGGTGTTTCAGGGTTTAGGGCAGTAGTGTTCGGGCAATGTACGGGGTCTTGCTTGGGATGATGTTTCAGGGTTTAGGGCAGTGAGGTGGTGTTCCGGCAGTGTAGGGGGTCATGCTGGGGGTGGTGTTTCAGGGTTTAGGGTAGTGTAGGGGGTCGTACAGCGGCTGGTGTTTCAGGGTATAGGGCAGTGCAGTGGTGTTCGGGCAGTGTAGAGGGTCTTGCAGGGGCTGGTGTTTCAGGGTTTAGGGCAGTGCGGTGGTGTCCGGGCAGTGTAGTGGGTCGTGCTGGGGCTGGTGTATCAGGGATTAGGGCAGTGCGGTGGTGCTCGGGCAGTGAAGGGGTCGTGTTGCGGCTGGTGTTTCAGGGTTTAGGGCAGTGCAGTGGTGTTTGGGCAGTGTAGAGGTTCGTGCTGGGAGTGGTGTTTCAGGGTTTAGGGCAGTGCAGTGGTGTTCCGGCAGTGTAGGGGGGCGTGCTGGGGGTGGTGTTTCAGGGTTTAGGGCAGTGTAGGGGATTGTGTAGGGGCTGGTGTTTCAGGGTTTAGGGCAGTGCAGTGGTGTTCGGGCAGTGTAGGGGGTCGTGCTGGGGCTGGTGTTTCAGGGTTAAGGGCAGTGCAGTAGTGTCCGGGCATTGTAGGGGGTCATGCAGGGGCTGGTGTTTCAGGGTTTAGGGCAGTGCAGTGGTGTTCGGGCAGTGTAGGGGGTTGTGCAGGGGCTGGTGTTTCAGGGTTTAGGGCAGTGCAGTGGTGTTCGGGCAGTGTAGGGGGTCGTGCAGGGGCTGGTGTTTCAGTGTTTAGGGCAGTGCAGTGGTGTTCGGTCAGTGTAGGGGGTCTTGCTGGGGCTGGTGATTCAGGGTTTGGGGCAGTGCAGTGGTGTTCGGGCAGTGTAGGGTGTCTTGCTGGGGCTGGTGTTTCAGGGTTTAGGGCAGTAGTGTTTGGGAAGTGTACGGGGTTTTGCTTGGGATGATGTTTCAGGGTTTAGGGCAGTGCAGTGGTGTTCTGGTAGTGTAGGGGGTTGTGCTGGGGGTGGTGTTTCAGGCTTTAGGGTAGTGTAGAGGGTCGTACAGGGGCTGGTATTTGAGGGTATAGGATAGTGCAGTGGTGTTCGGGCAGTGTAGGGGGTCATGCTGGGGCTGGTGTTTCAGGGTTTAGGGCAGTGCGGTAATGTTCGGGCAGTGTAGGGGTCATGTTGGGGCTAGTGGTTTAGGGCAGTGCAGTGGTGTTCGGGCAGTGTAGGGGGTCGTGCTGGGAGTGGTGTTTCAGGGTTTAGGGCAGTGCAGTGGTGTTCCGGCAGTGTAGGGGGTCGTGCTGGGGGTTGTGTTTCAGGGTTTAGGGCAGTCTAGGGGGTTGTGCAGGGGCTGGTGTTTCAGGGTTTAGGGCAGTGCAGTGGTGTTCAGGCAGTGCAGGGGGTCGTGCTGGGGCAAGTGTTTCAGGGTTTAGGGCAGTGCAGTGGTGTTCAGGCAGTGTAGGGGGTCATGTTGGGGCTGGTGTTTCAGGGTTAGGGCAGTGCAGTAGCGTTCAGGAAGTGCAGGGGGTCGTGCTGGGACTGGTGTGTCAGGGTTTAGGGCAGTGAAGTGGTGTTCAGGCAGTGTAGGGGTCGTGCTGGGGCTGGTGTTTCAGGGTTTAGGGCAGTGCAGTGGTGTTCCGGCAGTGTAGGGGGTCGTGCTGGGGGTGGTGTTTCAGGGTTTAGGGCAGTCTAGGGGATCGTGCAGGGGCTGGTGTTTCAGGGTTTAGGGCAGTGCATTGGTGTTCGGGCAGTGTAGGGGGACTTCCAGGGGCTGGTGTTTCAGGGTTTAGGGCAGTGCAGTGGTGTTCAGGCAGTGTAGGGGGTCATGTTGGGGCTGGTGTTTCAGGGTTAGGGCAGTGCAGTAGTGTTCAGGCAGTGCAGGGGGTCGTGCTGGGACTGGTGTGTCAGGGTTTAGGGCAGTGCAGTGGTGTTCAGGCAGTGTAGGTGTCGTTCTGGGGCTGGTGTTTCAGGGTTTAGGGCAGTGCAGTGGTGTCCGGGCAGTGTAGGGGGTCGTGCAGGGGCTGGTGTTTCAGGTTTTAGGGCAGTGCAGTGGTGTTCGGGCAGAGTAGGGGGTCGTGCTGGGGTTGGTGTTTCAGGGTTTAGGGCAGTGCAGTGGTGTTCGGGCAGTGTAGGGGGTCGTGCAGGGGGTGGTGTTTCAGGGTTTAGGGGAGTGCAGTGGTGTTAGGGCAGTGTAGGGGTGTTAGAATCCGGGGTCTCTGGTTGGCGCAGGTATGCACTTGCGACAAGCAGGGACCCTTTTCCTCTAAGTCATGGCGTAGGATTACCTCTTTAAAAATAACCCCTGCTCACCCTCTAGGTAACGTGGCGCGAGCAGTCAGGCTAGATTCCAGAGGCCATTAGGTTAAGCATTCAAAGTGTCCCACACAATAACCACCAACCCACCACACAGAGACACAAGACTGTATTTATGTAAAAATAAAGTTCTTTATATAAAAGGATTTCTTTACGTAGGCTTTCCAAAATAAATTTCTTCACTTATATGAGGTTCCAGTTACTTGTATTGCT